>NC_060253.1:83357540-83663132 GCF_921293095.1 Ischnura elegans | reverse complement strand
AATCCAAAGTCTGTGTTCGAGGACAGCTTTTATATGTTGATGCACTGCAGGGAGTGTTTGGTTCAATCTAATGAGGACCTCTTCAAAGAATGCCACAGCCTGGATGACGAAGAATAGCACCAATGCTGACATATGAACTTAGTTCAGATACTTTTTGGACACACCTCTTTTTTAAAATTTGAGAAATCGTTAGGGTTTAAGTACTTTCAAAGCTGTTAACTACGATCTTAAAATTCCAAGGTGGTGGCATTGGACAAGATGGATGCCGTGCACTCATATCCATTCACAGAATCATTCAAGCAAATTAGGACATGTTCTAATTTCATTCAAATAATAGAAATTTCAGATTTACATGGTTAAAAACCTACCAACGGGTAATAGCAACCAGATAAACAACAACAAAATAACTGTTATTACAACCATTTCTGTACCTGATGATGTCGCCTCTGCGACGAAACCAGTCGTATTGAATAAATCGTGCGAAAAAGTACCAAAAACTTTTTACTGTTCAGAATGGATTTTCACAAAGTAAAGCCAGAAACAATCAAGTTTATTGATATTTTCATGTATTCCTGATACAAATTAAGTTTCTTATACACCATGTATCTTTTAGATAATGTTTAAAATCCTTCCTACTTCCTAGATTTTAATTTTCATATTTTTACCAGTTAATGTGATGTTTCTTTGGTTTACTTACAGATTTAATGGGCATTTAAACCTTTTTTTTTATGTTTAGAATAACCAAAATGTGTGGAGTCCATATACCTCCATCAAGTAATCAACATGGAAAAATCAAAACTTTTAAGTCAAAAATTGATAAACGGTGAAATTTGAGATTGAGATTGTATTTTTTGTCAGAAGCTAGTGATTCAACCTTTAAAATGATACCTCATTTATCACTGTAGGTGGAGTATTAATGGAGCAAACACGAAATTATAGAAAAAGACCTTTCAGTAATTATACATATGATTAATCAAGCATAAATATAAAATAAGCCCCGCCAGTCAACTCCATTTATTGTCAAGATGTTTATGGATTCCTAACACAAAGTTGCTCTTTAACACAATTGGGCTCAATTCATCTGTATCCATCCAAGAAATGGAACCAGAGAAAAAAACAGACAAAACAGATGAAATAGTACAGTTGAAACGGCATCATATTCTAAAGCACGGAATTAAACAAGTGACTTTGTACGCAATCACCTGCATGGGTGCAGAGTTAAATACACCTAAGGATGAAGTTTGACATGAAAAAAAATATTTGTCTTATCCCAGATTCTAAAACAATTTCATATTCTGGTAAAATGAAATGTGTCTGAAAGTAGTCCCCCCTTTTTTTATTTCAAAAATGCGTGTGGGAAAAGTAAAGGGGGGGGACTATATTCAAACGCATTTGTTTAACTTTTCCCGAAACTGAAGCCTCAAAATTAGGGGGGGGGGACTATATTCGGAGATACACGGTATTTTGTTGTCCACTGAAAGTTTCAAAATCAAAGTGTTACCCATACCAGTTCTCCTCCCCCCCCCCCCGCTACAGTGGTGTAGCCAGGAATTTCATTGGAGGGGGGGGGTCCAAAACCAAGGGGGAAATTTTTTGAAAAACGGGGTACTCAGGGTTTTAAACTAATTTTAACACTTTTCATAATCGAAAAAAAAACTTTTTTAAAGAAATACTTTGAAAATCCATGGTTTTTCCATATTTTGTTTTCTTTTATGAAGGAAAATGAATAAGTTTTTAAATTTTGGGGGGGAGGGTGGATATACCAGGCTACACCACTGCCCTGATACCATTATCCATACCAATACTACTACATTCTAGGTATAAAACAAACCAAGCATCCCACCACAAGCACTTTAAGCTGGCTCGGCCAACTAAGAAACCAGATTATGGAAACAACCACTGTTGCACAGGCACAACACTTAATTTACTGAAAAAGTTTTAATAATAATGATATTTTCATTCTTCAGCAGATCAAGTGATATGGAACTCGTCAACGAAAATATACTCAAAGCACAAATACAAGATAAAAGACAAGTGTACACATCAACATCTCGTATGATTGGCCATATTGGCAGTAAAAATCTCAAATTTGAAAATATCGGAAAAGCACAGACTTGACTGCTGATACCGACGCTACCATCACTATCAATATCGGCCAATACTTTATATCGGTATCCGAATTGGTCCATCCCTAGTTACCACACACACAAAATTCAGTTACTACGTCCATACCATATGACATGAGGTGTTTCGTTGCATTTCATTTATTGCCAACAATATTGGAAACTAGGCATAACAGATCCATTCCTCTCTGGACACCAGGAAGGCAAATATAAACTTTCCATAAGCAGTTGTAACCTTATTGAACTTCAGTTAACCCCTAACTGGGGTACAGTTATAATTACTCAGCGAAATACTATGTAACCTGTGCAAAAATTTTGTACTTAAACACTAAAAAGTACGCTAAGGAAACAGTGTAATTGATGCATAAAAATTGCCCATCTTGTTATCCTAAAGCTAGGAAATCTGATAAACTTTGCATCATGTAGTTGGAAATATTCAGGTTAGTTTCATTCTTTTATATGCTCTCGGGTCAAGGTTACTAATAAAAATGGCCAGCTTAACATTCAACCTGTACCTTCAACACCTCATACTTCTCATTTAAAATAATTTCTTACACAAATATGCTTATATCTGTTTGGTAAAAGCTCTCATTTCTTCATATTTATGGGATTTTAACAATACAAAAAGTGGTATTCACACATTAATTACAAATCCACAATCAAACTTGACTTACATTGACCTTGGTTGGGCTGAGGGCTAGCAGGATATGGGTACAAAGGTTGCTGAAACAGCATCTGCTGCGGAGCTGCTGCATGAATTGGGTAGCCACCAGGCTGTCGCGGAGGTGTTCCTGGTGGGTAGGGCTGAAAAATCAAAAGTATTTCATTATGAATGAGATCTGGTGAGTTCCTTGAAAGCAATTACATTCACTTTGATACATACCCTCTCCAGTGCTTGCTTTCTAGACCCCAAGATGCAATAAAAATTACTCACCACTTCAGATTTCTATTATTTAATTGTCAGAAATTAATAACAAGACAAGGCTTAGAAGACAATTGGTTTAATGATGAATTGCATAAATTCCTTATGGCATGTCAACCCTTTTCTAAAGCCTTAATATCACTTCCCTTATTAAAGACATTGGTTTGACTATAGGTCATAAGGATTTCTCCTTTTAAGTTATCAAAACAAATATTAAATTAGTGTAAATTTAACAAAAATGCAACCATGTAAACTATAAAGCAAAAATAAGAAAAAGCAAAAACTATCAAAATCACCATTCAAACTGGCAATTGTATTTGATGCCATATTCTAAAACTTAAGAGCTTCATACCAGCAGTGCCAAAAAAAAATACTTAACATCTATGTATCCAAGTGATACTTATGAAAAGAGATTTACAACAATGGTACCTCAATCTATCCTTCCTGCATTTATCGTCCTCCATACATGGTCCCAATCAAGTTCTAAGCAGACAATGTAATTTATTTCAGCATTGATCATTAGCAGAACACAGTCCCGCTTTTAATATTCTACCATGCCCATCGTTTGAAAAAAATGAAACTAAGTATTTCCCACATTCCTTTTAAGACAAAATACAACAGAGACTTTTCATACATCCTTCCCAGCAATTAATCCAGCTTTTTTTTCCAAAAACATCAAGCAACAATTTACGAGCTTTGCTATAAAATCTCACTTGCAAGAGTCACAGATGAAGGGATATCTCCTCAGGATATTTTGTTACTCCCTATTAGTCATTCAAATTCACCCGATTATCTGGTTCTATGCTAGTTATAAATGGGTGGGTAAGTTGCCTTCCAACAAAGTGGAGGAGAGTTAAGAGGGGGGCAGCATTACCAGGTCATAGAGCTAGACCATCAAATACAAGTGAAAGGACTTACGTTTTTTTATTAACTATCAGTCATACTAGAACAATACCTTAAGCATATATGTACACACAAGAGTGGAGCAAAACGTTACAAATTGTGTAGTTTAAGGCACATTGAAGAATACTAATTACATTAGAAATGATTACATAGTATTTCTACAATGCCAAAAAATTTAGTTTAAGTGAGTGTCTGTGGGACTAGAGTCTGTTCCACTTAACCATTCGGTGCTTCATACTTGATCAGAAACTCGGAAAGAGACTAAAAAGAAAGACATAGGCAGACTTAGGCAACAACATCACAAAGGTCAGCAGGAAGATGATATGTTCAAGGGGCCCTAGGATTCAATGGTACTACCCTACCCTTGCCCTCTTGAAGCTGGTATCTGATGTTTTTCACTTTGGCAATTGCAGTTTCCATTCCATAAGGGATAAGTTGACCAAGGAGCCCTAGGTTTTTCAAGGTACCACCCTACCCTTTCCCTTTTGAAGCTAGCATCCAAAGTTTCACTTTGGAAGTTGCAGTTACACTGACCTTCTCCTCCACAAAATTTTATCAGGAGGATTTGATGTGGATCCAACATTTGAGGAAATTCTTGGTCGATTTGATCTCTAGGTGAGACCTGTGTGTCACAATTCCTGACTTCAAACCTGATAACCATGATTTCTGAATACACCCTAAATGCGTGAAAATTCAGATGCTTGGAGCCTAGACTAGGGTGAACTCTGCCCTCACCAATGCCAACCAAACTTTGAATTGACTGACTGAGGGAGGAAACTTAATGTAATGTGATGCCCTTCATAGACTTTCGAAACCCTGTTGAGTGCAAAGGGATCTACAAATGATAATCACAAAAGGATACTACTCAACATACTACTAGCCCATATGAGTTAGCTAAAATCTTGAATGTGAACTTTTAACTTTTCCTCACGACCCCAAAACCAGACAACTCCCAAAGCAACAAAAAATAAAAAATGCAAAACATTTCATTTTGGGATCTAGCACAAATCTACAGATAATAAATATCACTTGCATGCAATCAAAGTTACCACTTACCCAACTATTGGCCAAGTAGAGGGTTGCCTGAGAATTCATTGGGGGTGCAGCAACCACTGGTAACCCGGCTGAGTACGAAGGGATCTGCAAATGATAATAAAAAAAAGAAGTTAGAGATTCCAAAACCATTCTAAAAACAAGACATAATACGCACCAGACAATTACACACTACAGTCACCAGTCCACAGTTACTGCCACCTCTTAAGAAATAAAAATAAGTATTCAACTAAATAAAGTAATGTACTGGGGCTAAAGCAGTCAAGGCATGAAGAACTGAGCAGATACATTATAAAAAACATCACCAGGCCACAGAAACTTCACAATCTCATTAGAATAAGGAAACTTTTTTCCAGTAGCTTATACCTACTACTGTCATCTTTTGCAAAGAGAATTTTTCAACCATGCTCAAAAGTTGACAATCAAAAACAATTCCCAGCCTTTTCAGATGTTCAGAAATTTCATCTTCTGACATGATAAGAGTCTACATATATAATTTGCATCTGAAAAAGAGCCCTTTCACTAAAAAGATTTCTTGATATTAATTAAAAATATTTACTAAGAGCGGCTGCTTGAATCTTCACTTATTTAACTACGCATGAATTCCACCTTAAAAATTAATAACTTACCGACAACTCTTCATACTTGCTTGATTCATAAAATGACTATTTTTATTTTAAGAAGAATCTACATAGAATTAGCTTTAAATGTTACAACACGAAACACAGGGGAGCAATTACAAGTTTAACTATAATGCCAGCTAATAGCGCATGTACTTTGAAATTAAATTCCCCAACAATATACGGTGAAGGTAATTTACCCTATACTAAACTTGTTTTTTTTTTCTATATACCAACTTTAGTAACATTTCAGTTACAAAGTCATAGTTGAACAACATGATCTTATCACAAGTGATTCGAGTGACCTTCCAAACATGATCACGGAAATCAGTAATGAGTATTCTTTTAAAATTCAGATGAACTTCAATTTCACATACCTTTATTGCATAAAATTCTTGTCTTTACATTGTGATTACAGAGTTCAGTAATTTAACTTTGTAAGGTACACTCCTGAGAAAATTTCAAGACCCCACTTTGTCAAGTCATTAGAGATAAGAACCTCAAATATTATCACGGAGGGGCTGACACAAAACTAAATAAGTACCAAGGCAAGTCCAAATCCTCAACCTATGATTAGATATGACAAGGGACATGCAAGTCGCAAATGCGATACCGCAAGTTCCGGGGTTTTCCCAAATATTATAATTTCGTGTTCATCGTGATTTTCTTCAATTCAAGGGCGATTTTCACCAACTCAGATGCAATTTTCATCATTTTTTCTTCTGCTCCTGCTTCTCCCACGAAATTATTTTTCGAGGCGTATAATAATCCACATTTTTCTGATAAACCCGATTCGATTTGTATGAAGACCTCCATGGAGACCAATAGTTATTTGAAAGCCATGCCGTTGACAATAGCCGGTGCCAGCTCGTGTGAAAACCGCAAAAAGTGGCAGTGTGCTGTCTATGCTGTAAAATACACACGATGCAACATTGAAGAAGCTTTAAGCTGAAATGACCTTTCGCCAGCTGCCGTTTCCGGCATGGCACCGTGAAATTCTGGATGCTTTCCGACGAGATAACTCTCTGGATTTCATGATGTGCCATGAACGACAGCCCGTGGAAATTCGTCGTGTCAGAAAGCAGCCCATGCAGTGAAAAAATTCATGATTTCCACAAGAAACAATTCGAGGAAATAAGGAAACTTGTTTGTTAGGAGGATGTCGTAACTGCGTTCACACAATGTCTACAAAGTAGCCAAAATGCCTTGGGAATATGCTGGTTGACTTAATCAAATTTATGGAGGGTTCAAACTATATAAAATCACAACATTCTATCAAGAGTTAACCCTTTCGCTACTAACGACGAAAATATGCGGCAGGACGTTTCTTGACCAGGGAGACTAAACCCGAAAATTTTCGTCTTAGATTTTCCAAAATAGGCGGACGAATGCCGAATATACCTGTTTCCTTGCTCTCCTCCTTTAATGACATTAGTGTGTTCGCAGAGTCTTAGTTTTGGGACTATGCTAAATATTTTATTGAAAATATCTTATCATTATCAATAATGTCTCACAAATTTAGTCTCCCTTTACAGACTAAATTTTTGCTCAGAAAGCAAAGCATCTTCACTCTGCCAGGATAAAGCCTGTTGTGTTTTACATCACATAATTTTCCTGCCGAACTAAAGTCTTTCACTGAACACAGTGGATGGCGGTATGGCAAGAAACCTCTTCGGTAATACTTTCAGCCTTGGGTAGGAGATAAAAGTCTTCCAGTATTTCCCAGGAGAGGAATTTGGTGGTGCATTCATCTCTGATAAATAAGCTTCAATTCAGCTTCAACAGTGCTTGCTATAGTGACTTCGGGTACTTTTCCAAATGCATCACTGTATCTTGACCATCTACCTGTCACAGGACCCCTAGTCTGCATTTGCTCCTTCGGAATATAATAGGGATGTGCAAGTAGCACTTTTTGATCTAGAGTCAAGTATCGAGTCGAGTTGGAAATTACTCGCGAGTACTGAGTCGAATATGATAATTCCTGAATGCAGTACAGGCAATACAGCAATGCATACTACAATATACCATATATGTCTGAATATAGTCCCCCCCTTTTTTTCCAAAAATGCCTGTGGTAAAAGTAAAGGGGGGGACTATATTCAAACATTTTTTTTTTAACTTTTCCCGAAACTGAAGCCTCAAAATTAGGGGGGGGGGGGGGGACTATATTTGGAGAAATACAGTATTCTACTCCAATTTTCTATGATGAATGTCTAGCCTAATGTAAGAAAGAAAATATAATGAGGATCGTTGATGGTTATTGTCAGATGTAGGAGATGAATGAAAATTAATGTCTTCAATAGTTCCATAGGCACAATTGAAATTAATTTACCCTAAGTAATATGTCGACCATATATATGTATCCTAACTACAAGGGAGAGCCCTGAGTACAGTCATTTTCACAGCTATAATAAAGATTACATACTACGTACAGTGCAACCTCGATATAACGACACCCCACGGTGCACTAAAAAACACTCGCTATAGCGAATTGTCGCTTTACCGGAGGTGGAGCAAATAATAGCCAATATACCTGTTGCGAACAGATATACAGGAACAGGAGTGGTGCGGCGACAGATAAACATCTATCCGATAAACGTAAGCATAAATCCAGACGAAAGGCGATGTTTTTTTGCATCACTAAATTTCCTTACTTAAATAACGACTAACTATTCAAACAATTTTTAAGCGCCGCACTGAATAAAAATCATTTAAAGCATTGTTTCGTCAATCATTATATTTATCGAACGAGAGTTTACCACATAAATATGAGACTGAGCACTCCATTAACTTCATTTCTAACAGATCGCTAGCAGTTACAAAGGTTTAGGAGTCTTGATGAAGTCTTCCGGCGGTGAAACCCTCGCTATGGCGAGAGCCAACGCCGAAAGGGTCTCGTAAAAACGAATTTTTTAACACTCTTATTATAGGGTCATTTGACGGTACATCGGCTATCTCTCGTAATAGCGGGGGTGTCGCTATAGCCCGTACTCGCTTTAACGAGGTTCCACTGTATATGAATCATGCAATATTTGCCCCTTTCAAATTCTCAAGCAGAAAAACCAGATATTCTATTTGCTCAGCCAGCAGGTTTTGACATCTCCATGTTACAGTATTACTGCCTGCAGAAAATTGCCTTATGCTAAACACTTATGTGACTGGGCAAGTACTTTCCTACCATAATTGCAAGATTTCGGAAACTTTGGAATTGTTATTATATTATAAAAAATTTTATGGATCTCGAATCTTCATGGAATTCAAGTGGACGAAGCGAACGAACTATAGAACTAAACTTTAGTTTTGTAGAACAAAAAAAAAAATTCTGTACTTCTCACGTCATTAAATCAACCTTAAAAACTTGTTTTCTTACAGACACATACAGCTAATGTTAGGGACCTTGAAGCTGGGTAGGACGACGCGGAAATGGTAGTCAAAATTCACTCCACATCAACTGCCCAAATGGTTATGCGATACAGTAGTTGAATTTCAACAAATAAATAAGGGCGTAAGAATTCAATAGCCATGCAACATCCTACGGATCTTGTGATAGGCATTGCGAAGTTTTAAGATCAGAAAAATGTTTAAAGTGTGTGTGTGTGCAGCATCAAGTCATCCTTCACTGGGACTTGATCCGTGGAACCTCTAATTCGTAGCATGATACTTTACCCACTACACCACCAGAACGATTCGGTTCTAAGGTAGTCCCAATGCCAAATATGTCAGCTGTGTCCACTGATGTCCCGACGAGAGTAGATTCCATTCTAAGTGAATCGAGGGCAAAGCATACTTCGGAGAATATGGCGAAGAATTTGTAGCTGGATCTTTTGTGCCCTGTCATAATGCGAAGGGCATGATTATTTCTCCCGTGTAAGGGATATATTGCTTTTAAAACTCTTGGTTGTATGAGAGCATTACAAGGGCAAAATTTTGGAAGACAAGTGGTTCCTGAACTGGCCACACTCTGATGCCAACGAGCTTTGAGTTAATTTTTTCCGCCACTACTTATCTTCATTTGTGGTCTGAGATACCAAGAAGGGTGGCATATACTGTTGGTTTGTCTACATTTTGCTGTTTTGTGAATGCTTATTATGAGGGTTTTTTTTACCATTTTTTCATGATTTTCGAGCATGTCCTCCAAGCTGCTGACAATTGGGAGAAAGCCATTAAGAACACAATCCCCCTATAGCTCCCACCATGACTTAAGTGGAGAATTAAGGCTCATCAACTAAGAACAAGTGGCTAATTTTCTTTAACAGACACTTGGATAAGGAAATATTTAATGAATATTGGCATCATACAAATTGGAATGAGCTATAATATATGGCTCATCAAATCACCATAAAGACAAATTTAAAATGTTGGTATTCCTCAAATCATCAATGGCCACCCCCCTCAAGGAATAGTATGGAGTTGTATTTGTCTTCCATGATGTATTTATAAATTCTTCTATTCTAATCCATTTCAGTTAAATAATAACCCAAAGAATGGCAAATCTGAAGAGACAGGCAGTTTGAATAGCATTTAAGGTATGTCCTTTAATGATTTCATATTAATCAATGAGATACAGTAAAACTTTGATTTAACGCACTTGGATTTTACATCGTCTCCTTTTTACGCAGCCACACTAAGTCCGACCGGAAACATAAGGAATTGCAATGGTGAAACTTCGATTTTACATCTTTTCTTGATTTTACGCAATTTTTTGATTTTATGCAGAATAACCCCAGCCCCAAAGAGGCTGCTAATCTTGATTTTACACAGTTGTCTTCAGACTTGTTTTGAAAATTCCGACTGGAGCAATATGAAGTTAGGTTATTAATTCCTCTCAATGAGTTGCAAAAATGAATACAGGAACGGTTGAAATGACGTCGTGCTGTTGAGCGTGAAACTTGAAACATCTCAAATCTAATAATTGCTACCCCCTGCGCCCTCTCAGTAATATTTCAGGCTCCTTTACAAACGCGAATATCGCTCTTAGTTCAAATTTGCCGTAGAAGAATATCGAAACCTAAAACATACGGCAATCGCCGTGTATGCGTAACTACTTTTGATTAAGACAGATAATCACCAGAGATGTTAACATTATCACAAAAGGTTAATGATAATAATCCTCCCGTTCCAAAATTTTGGCTTCCAAGGAGATCCAAAAAAGATAGTCATACTTCTAGTATGGACGTAAGTCGATGGTGATTCAACACTATGGTAAAAGCAGCATGCGTTGTCTCATTCCAAGGGCTAACCCCACATCTGCGGGATGAATGAAGGCGAGGGAAAGTTGCTTGCGCAGCGTGCTTATCAGAACTGACTCAACTTGTATCTAACTGTCAGGGGATTAATTTTTAAAGGAACGGGAGTTAATGCCCCCGGAGAATAACTCGCGTTGTCAATCATCATGTATTCATTGAAGTCAAACCTAAGACGTGATTAATAAGGCAGTCCCTTTAAACTCTGGAATGGCTTAGCACCATTAAACTGAAATACAAAAAGTGTCCGGTGTTTTTATCAGATATGGGGGAGCAAAATTTAATATGAAGATGAGTCACACGGCTTTAGAGTCGAATGTCCCGGTGCTGAATTCACGGAAGAATGCCAACAGAGAAGCTATGCCTGGTGGATTATATCTACTAATGGTAAAATTTCATGGGAAAATGCTTTTTCAATCCGTAAAGATTATAAGAGGGAAAATTGTTCCGGACTTTTAATCCTTTTTTTATTCATCACTGACAGCATGATGGCAGTTGCGAGGTTATTTAAATAGCTCACTTATAAAAAAGGGATCTTAACACCGGAAAAATCTGAATTTCCATATATCCTGGGTCCTGTGTGCTCCGTATTTTCTATGGCATGCTATTTGGAAGGAGGTAACTGACAGCTGGGGTCATTAGCGCCATGAAGTAAGGGCTGGGGGATAGGAACCCTATGTTGGCATTAGCCAGGTTGTAATGATAGACTCCAAAGGGACCAGGACTGAACAGTGCTGGACATCTGCTGGACAGTGGTGCACTGCAAGTGCCCTCCACATTACACTCAAGTAGGGATAGGGCCATCTCTGATAAGTGTCTGCTACTGCCAGGACTTGAACCCAGGCCCACAAGGCGTAAAGCCTTTGTGATGAATTAGCAAAATTTTGCAACCCGTTAATGGGGTTAATTTAGATGACTATCCTCGGATATATCATTTCTTCAATCTTCAATCTTTGTTTGTCTGCAGGTGGTTACACGGATTTCCTGAAAACTGCTTTTAATGAGAATGTTTTCGAAAATTAGCTTCTCTGCAAGAATTAAAAATCACCATTCCAAAATTTTTCCTGGGTAACAGAAGTAATCTTGGCGCCAGAAATTCCAGCAATTAAACCATGTTGTTCAAACATGGGAAACATTTTTCAGGAATTCAATGTTGTTTCTCTTAAGGTAACATATCATCTGTGGTGTTGCAGGTGAGTAAGTAAGATTATAAGGCTTCATTTTCTTTCCTCCAAATGAGTAGTTGAATCCAGGAAACATATATCTGACACGATTGAAAAGGATTTCATGCTCTTTTACCGTAAAACCTCACATATGAGACTTTTTCTGGTTCCAGTTCTGGCTTAAATCAGAACTATACAAAAGTGTATGACTAAGCATTCTAAAAATAATGAGCAAATGTTATCCTGAAAACTATACTCTGCCTCAATACCAACTCTTGATTTTACACACTGATTTTACACAGTGCCCAAATTTCGGTCCCTCCAACTGCGTAGAATCAAAGTTTTACCGTATCATAATTTTTTATTAAATATTTCCTGAACACATTGAATAATTATATCACATGAGAAGATAGTGAAATATATACATCTAAGTAATTTGGGTTGCAAACACTTTTTCTTCTCCAAAAACAGGAACAATGAACAGAAATAGAATAATAAATGATATTCAAACTCAAAATAAAATAAGCCAATGCATATCATAAATGCACTTGATTCATATTCACTTCGGACTCATGGGTTGACCATCTGACATGAATGGTTAATCATCCTTTCCGCTAAACAATACCCACTGAAGTTCCTGGAAACTTCATCATGACGTACTAAATGTAAAGCAAAGCATACAGGATAGACAAAAGACATATTGAAGAAGTTTGTCAAAACATCAAAGGCATAAATCACATTTCCTAGCTGAATATGAAGGAGTACATAACACCCGATGTAAGCCACTATGCAAGAGAAACTGCATAAAAGATATGGTGGTTCATATTCAGTTTGCTAGCCAATAATATACTTTTAAAATTCTAACCTCACCGAGAATCAAGCATAAACACTTACAGGACACAAGTTATATTCTTCATGTGTCTTCTTAAACCCAAAAAAGCATGTTAGACAGTACACTTTAAATTGGTAAAATAACCTCCCAGAAAATCATGGGACTTAAAAACAAAAGCAAAGAAAATCACTTTTTTCCAATAGAAGAACCGAGAGAACGGCAATTTTTTATAATTGAGGGAGTCCAACCTAACTTGAATGATACCACTTAAGCAACTATACTAAACAGTGAGCCATTGCACTACATATTGAATCTAGATTAACTTCCAACAAAAGCACATGGCTATGACACAGAATTTAGCCGTGAAAAGTATTCACAGGCAACTCCTACCTTGATCCAGGTATCGTCTCATAAAGACAGCAGTTAAGTTAGTTTACTCCATTTCATTTATGTATTGCACTTCATGTGCTTCAACCGATGCGAAAAATATATCCCACGGCCCTCCCCATTAGTAACAAATTAACTGTGCACAACAGCATAACAAGACAAGTTCAAATTAATACAAACATGCAGGTAAGTATTAATTGGGTAAATGCCTCAACTTGAAATAATACATTATCCACTTGGGTGACATAAAATACGTTAGTTCAAACACTGCACCTAATAAACAATGAAAGCAGTTGTCCACATGCTACAGATGAAATGATTCAACATAATTATTACCTTGCGGACTTTTCCTGAGCATAGTTCATCAACAGGGACATAAAGGTATGCAATGTGCCCCTGCAGACCAAGGTTCATACTAAATGTTTAAGACAGGAAATATCGCACTGTGCATCAATATTAACTGATAAACTGAATGGTAGAAGTGTGTGCAATAATCTAAGTAATCCCTTTGCCAATGATATTAAATAATTAAAACTCACATGTGGATAACCCAAATGTCCCACACCATTTGGAGTCATAACCTGGTTTCGGCTAGAGACCAGACGAGCGGCATTGTTGGCTCTATAGTTATAGGACTAAAAGAGAGAAAAACATTACTATCCGCAACAGGATGATCTACAACTAATCTAGGCATCAAAGTTTGCAAATTGAACAGGATAAGACGATTAACACTTCAACATAAGCCATACTGTTCAGAGATTACACAAAACATGAATACCTCATCGAACCAAATTCAAGAAATTCCTCATATCCTGAAAAAAAAAAAAGCCTTTAACGATGATGATGACAAAGGAGGCCTCTGTATAATTAACGAGGCAAAAAACTTGTTAGGATAACTTTTTCGCTGGAAAATCCATCGTATGAAATAAAATTTCTAATCTTGAACTACTTCTTTCACAATTCCCACCTAAGCTTACACAGGCCTGGAGGTCAAGTCTGTAACTGTGTTTTCTCCTGGGTTGGGAGAAAATAGACTCGTGAAGCTACCGTCTAGACCAACCCTTAGTCTGTAACTCGTTTCTCTGGGTAACGGAGAAGATGTTTCTCCCGACTAAAGTCTGTAATGCGATTGGAGAAACTTGAAGCACCCTGGACAGGTGCTTCGGAGTCATCCGCCCGATACCTGCAGACTAATTTTCTCCCTGGGAGAAAGCGAGAAAAATAGCAATGGCAAACCATTGTGGATGATCGAACTGCAGTTCTATTTGTATATTCCTATGTATTTTTTACACATTTGTGCCAAAATAGAACACGAAAATCAATTCTTCAAGTTAGGCAGGCAACACACGTAGTGTAATTGCTGACAGGAATTGAAAGTTTTGTATTGCTGCATTTGCAAGGAAACTACGTGCAGTGAACTTTCATTGTGCCTTTACTGTACCCCTAAATGAATTGATTGCATATAGACCATAAAAAGAGTGAAGCCACAAATGAAGCAAGTTGTGAGTGTAACATCTTTGGCAAAATAATTTATTTCTTCCATGCTGCTTTAATCAACCCTATACATTTCGATCAAAGGTATTTAACTATTGCGAAGAGAATATGTTTCATATTTGAAATAGTTGTACTTTAAGGATACATGGAACGCATATTAATTTTCATTCGCTTGTTCGCTTCTGTTTGATTTTATTACCTATTGCCACTTCATAGTGATTGTGAGCTTTCACCAGTGTTTACCTTTCACGCAATTCGTTGCGCTGTTGTTTTTGTTTTGGTCATATTTTGGTTATGGTAAGTAAGATAGTGAAATTCGAAGTTTGTTGATGTTACGATAACTGGGTTAGCAATTTGTTTCAGCCTTTTCATTTCATTGTCTTCATAATGTTAATGTGAAATAACGTAAACTGATAATAAGTCGTTAGTAATGAGTGGGAAGTGAGATGCGAAGAATCCTTTCAAACTTCAAAGAGTGCCAATTCTTTTAGTGCGAGCCAAGTGATTGGAAAACCGATTATCATGTTTTATTAGTGAAACATAATAGTGTTTTAAATTTATTGTGAGCCAAGTTTTTCATTGAATCAGTTGATTCGGAATACACTGATTATAAGTAATACAAAGACAGACCGTGAAATGTGTGCGTTGTAGTGCTATTTGTGATATGATCAGCAATAAATAGGTACAAGTAAGTGTAATTTTGCTTTGTTTTTTTAAAAATAAACGCCTATAGTAAACTATATTCCCTATGTTTCCGCACTAATTGCTCGCACGTAGGTATTTGCGTAACGTTATTTTCTTTAAGATTCTTTTCTGCATTGTAAATTTTTAAATTTTCCTTTTCCACTCCAACATTGTGTATTTCTGCTATTCAAGTATAAATGTATATAATACTGACGTTGCTAATTATGTTTTTCCATGCTCATCACACATACACCAATGAAAGTAAGTATACGAGGTGCAAAAAATATATATCATCAATGAATGCACTGCCATTTGAATACAAGAATAACCGCATCTCAAACATACAAATGCTTCGGTATTATGCATTAGTCTCTCCTTTATCAATGGTATAATATACTCTTTTGTGTGTAATAATGAACAAATACTTCTGCGGTGGATTTACATCGATTTATCCATTACCAAGGATAAATTTTGATGCATTTTGGTGCATTAATCTCATTAATTTGCTAGTTCTACCATTTAATGAATGAATAGCCCTTATTACAAGTAAGAATCGTTTGCTTTCCCACTCATTTTTTATATGATACAAAGCATTTTTATTGGTTCTTCACGCAATCACCGGCTTTGGATTCAATATTTTTCATACCTATCTGCTGTTCCTATCTAATACCGTGAATTACAGTTTTCTCCGGTAGCGGCCAGGAACTGATCTTTTCTCCGCCAAGTTACAGACTTCAGTCGGGAGAAAATTACGGTAGAAAAGTTTCTCCAGAGAAAGGAGAATTCAAGGTACAGACTTAGGCCCCTGAAACTAGCCTTCAACTCACTAAGCATCAAGCAACACCTGGCAGGTTAGAAAGAGTGATGATATAAACTTCTCATACAGCTGATTACTTCCTCTTCCAGAGTAACATAAATCTAGAGTTTAAAGAAAGATACCCAAGGAATACAGGCTCACATTAAACATGTTCTAGGAAAATAGGAAAGAAATAAACATTCAGGATAAAAATATTGTTCTCCAACCTGAAAAAATTGTCAAAATTGCATTTTATACACAAAAAACCAATAATTCCATGAATTACTTCTTAATGACTCCAGATTGCTAATATTTGCAAAATAATAAAAAGGTGACAGATAAAACACCAGCTATGATTGACACCAGAGGCGTAACTAGGAATATTCTTTGAGGGGATGGGCAACCTCCCACCCCCAACCCCTTTTGGGAAAATTTTGGAAAAATGACATGCCTGCAAATACATTTTACGTATTTTGGCACTTAAAATTTGGGTTTCAATAAAAGGTTACGTTAAAATTTACCATATGTCAAAACTAGACAATAGTTCTGAATGTTATTTTTATTTCTCTGAGGCTTTGGGGGGTGATCTACCCCCCAAACCTTTCCCCCCATATCCATACCCCCATATCACCCCCCAATTGTTAAGCCACTGATTGACACCTTATGAAGAGAAAATGCCTATTGATCCTGAAAATATGTTTTATCCCATGGAAATTAATCATAGGAATGATATTATTAGTAGAGAAGAATTAAAGATTGACAGTGACATTATTTATGAGAATACAGTAAAACCTCTACGTAGTGAACCTCTTTACATCGTAAACCTCCATACTTCATAACACCCTTACGATCCTGTCAGATTTACATGTAAATTTATAGGCAAACCTCTATATAGTAAGCCTCTTTATCTCGTAAACCCTCCACTTATCATACAAAGGAGATACCTCCAAAAACGGTACCGAGACAACAAGAGACCATTAATGCAGCAGCAATTACGTACATGGAATGACATTTTCAGCAATAAATGTTTCACTCTTTTTTTTATATGCCTTTAATATGCTGTAATTTTCACATTAATCATTAATTGTGGCCATTTTGTTCCATGTGAGAGCATACCTAACAGTAAATAATAAAAAAGGTATCCAACTATCCTAATCCTTTTAAGTGACTGTTGAATTGAGAGAGATCACATCATTTTCTCTCGAATCATGGTAAAAATCATGCCATAGCGTTCGCTTTCTGTTATTATTAATTAATAAATAATTGTTCACTAATGCATGCATTTTTGTTGAAACACAAATACTATGGCTTAAAAGACTGCAGTGCCTTTCATTTCCGAAGGATATGAAATGATGCCTATCACTAAAACCTCTCTATAGTGAACCTCCATACATCAAATTGCCCAAATTTTGCCCCCCTCCATTACGATGTGAAGAGGTTTTACTGTAATAGGTGAATGGGACAGAGGAAGATAGTTCCTCAAGCAGATCAGCAGGTAACAGGGAGGGACTGAGCATTTGCCACATACCATGAGACATTTAAACAAATATGAAAATCAACTAGGATCAATTTCTCAATACATACATGTTAACATTTTTCCATGAAAGCAACCACTCAATTCGTGGGAGACAACCATCAAGATATGTAACTTTCTTTTACAAAAGTTAAATCCAATAAATAGAGAACATTAAGAATGTGGATTTCCAAAAAAACTGAATGAAACTTTGATGATAATTGAGTTTGTATTTATTTGTCATGATCAAAATTATAGCAAAAGCAGAGAAAGTAAAAAAATTATACCTCAACCGCACTTTTATTTAACAGTTTACACCACAAGACTTAATAATACTTGCATCATGCCCGTTGTCTAAACAATTGTACTCAGCAAGAAATATGAGAAAATGATCAAATGATGGAAAATGGATAAGAATTAAAAATCAAGTTACCATGTTAACCAAGAATTTTTAGTATATTTTTCTGCAAAGGCATTGCATTGAGTATGCTACAAGCCTTGGGGACTCATGAACTAAATTCCAAACGATAATGAAAAGATGAAGAATTGTACTACTTTAAATTCCACCACTAAAGAGCAATTACACATTTGCTCCTCAATTTTTTTTGCTACTTGGCAACCGTAAAATGGCAACATTGATCTATGTGGACATCCTCAATTTAATAAAAATAAATACGGGCTTCAGAGAAAAAAACAGATGAAAAACAACATCTTCCTCAGCATGACTATGGAAGGCAACTTCATTTATCCAGCATCCACCAAAAATTAAAAACAGCTAAGGACATAATAAGTTAAGTGGTTTGAGGTGAGCCAATTACCTCTCTATGTAGGGCTGCTGAAAGAGCAAAACAAAACAATGAATATGAATAGCACACCCTCGCCAAAATAACAAGGGAAAAACATCAAAAATACCACTTCAGCACTCAAGGACCTAGAAAAACAAATGAGAGAAGCCATTTTCCAAGAGAATATGACACCAACAATCCCATGAAGATATACTAAAAGAAGAATTGGAGAACATGATGCAGAAAGAGAATGAAGTAGCTGGACACCTCTTTTCCATAGCATCTGTACATCCACCCATCCATGCTTCTGAAGTCTTCTTCAAAATAAACAACACCGTCACAACCAAGTTTCAATATTGCTATTAAATAGTTTGAGTAAATTAAGGGACATTTTTAACAAATATGAATTCTACCACAGCTTCTGCATTTCTCTCCACATTTGTTGAGACACAGAGCCCAGGATGCAAATGCCACCCTGCCACAGCAGCATATCCACATGATATCACACTCAACGCCAGCTTGGAATTCCACTAGTTTCACCCCACATCACACTTTCATAATTGTTAAGGCTTAAGCAAAGCCAATTGCATCTTCCCTATAGAAAGGAGTGATTTCAGAGAAGACCATCGACAGCATCCACAAGATGAAAACTATGATTACTTTGACACCACCTTAACGAGATTACTTGAAAGCTTTTTACTGCTTATGAGGTGAAATAGCTCAAGTATACCAACCAAAATAAAGGAAATTAAGGGTTAGCATATGATATGGAAATAAAAGGTAATAAACCATAGCCTTTATCACCTCACGGATTATCCACAGAGAGAGGGCTTGTGATGTTTGTGGGCTATCCTGACCTTTCCAAATCTGTGATCCCTAGAATTCAAATAAAAATTTAGGGAAATATTAAAGTGCAACAGTTGCTCAAAAACCAGAAAAGATTTTTAGTGGTCACTTAATGCCTAAAACTTCCAAAATACAAAGGAAAAGATTATAAATATAAAAAAGAGAAATACAATGAAAGAATCATGTTTAATTTTCATGAGGATCATTTTTCCAATTGGTACTGGCACCCAATTCCGATTGGTATTTTAGTAACTAAAAAAACGTACTCAATTACTTTCTTCATTCCTATAACCATAATCCCCTAAGAATTGTTTCACCACAATCACCAGCTGACACATGGTTACAAAAAGATGATATAACCACAGTAATACATCAATTACCTGAACACCAGCTATACAACAGACACAAGATTAACAGGAAGAGTGAGTTGGTAAACTCCAATTTGTGTACCATGAAATTCCCATACTAGACCACCACAGCTGAAATACGTAAATTTACCACTTTACCTAAGGTACAGTCACGCAATGTATAATACAAAAGTCTTAACTGTGAAATCAATGTTTGATAGTAGCTTTACACTTGTCCGTGTAAAATGCATAAATTTCTGCCGATAGGTGCTCTGCGGGCTAACCTGCCCTTTCCAAAGCTCTGATCCTTATTGATTCATAACTGCTCAGATACAAAATTACCAATGTTCACTTTGATGAATTATTTCTTTGATTATTATTGAGAAATTTTATAAAAAGTTTTAAGCAATTAAGACGATCTTCAGCTACTTTCAATGAGTTGAAGCTAAATATTAGGAAAAATGAAGAGAAGGTGAGACCTGTAGGATTACATTTAAGATGTAATACAGCCTAAATAACCACTGTCATCACTAATGAGAAGTTGATAAATTCTATATATTGAAAAAGCAACACATTGCCTTTTATCTCATCAAGTACTTCACTACATTTGATGCTAATTTGTAACACCACAATTCAATAAAAATGCTATGAGGAAACAGACCATTACACAGCTTATGCACAAATAATGATACCAACCAGTGTACAAATTGATAGGATCGCAAAAATGGATAAGAAATTGAGAAACTCGATATCCCAAAAGAAAAACTTAATACGTAAAATTATCTAAATTAATGATAAGAAAATGCTGATAGCATAGGAACTGCCACCACCAACCAGAAAAATTGGCACAATACTGTCACAAAAATCCATAGAAAATGCGAAACCAAACTTAGAGAGACAAATGATATAAGGGCCAATCCCTATGACTTTGTCCAACAACTCATCGAAAATCTAATTTGCTGAAACAGAACTGTGGTTCATACAGACCAAATCCAGCACAAGAAATACTTCCAAGGATTTACCAAAAACAGTCTCAAGGACCAGTACTTCATGCATATAGCTGCCAAATGAATCTGCCTCTGCACTAGCAAATTACCAAATTGTGAATAACCTCACCTACTAAGCGTTGTATGATTACTCCAAATGCATGTAAGAGGGAATTCAAAGGCATAAATGTTTCTGCTTCTTGAGATCAGCTGTTGCCAGATCGGCACCATACACCAACACCCAAACATATTAAGCAACTGAAAAAACATGGCAACCAAAATAACATGACGTATGGATTTTCCGTCTTCCACAAGCACAACTGAACTGACGTCTGCAAAAAACCGCAAGCAGTGACATGAGCTTCCTATCACAACATGAAACAATTAACCCAGCTTACAATAAAATATTTCAAAAGTAGCATCCATATAGTGACCTGAGGCATGTAGGATTCAATCAGTTCGAGTTGACACAGAATTGGGACAAAACACCATTTATGAAAAAATAATTGAAATATTTGTCTCCTGTGACTGATGCTCAGGCAAGGCAAACATTAGTGCAGTTGTTAATTCCTTACCATACATGCTTTGCCAGTAACTTTATAGCTTTTTTAATTAATCACAAAACTCCATGCGACAGAGAATCCAATAATCACCACACAATTGAAACTTCGCACTCATCAAAAATCAAATCTGAGCAATTACACTGCAAACGACAAAACCAAAACAAATGCATCTCGGTAAAACACAAAAGCACAACAATAGATGCTTGTCAAAAATGTAAAAGTGATGAAGCTTTTGAACAGCAAATACAACTAAATCAATGACTAACGAACACTATACATACCTGAGGTCCACTGGGCCTCTGCTGATTCGACATACTGAAACCCATGTGCATGCCAGATGCTGGAAAAACAACACAGAAGACCATTAATGCCAGTCTAATTAATCAATTATTAAGAAAAAAATTCTGTCACACAAGTGACAAATGCTCACCATTAATCTAGTTGAATAAAAATTCTTTACTGCATGAAAGTTATGAGATACAATGGCAATCATGTACATACAAGCGGTCCTCAACTTTCATACACTCCCAATCAACACCTTTTACTAGAATTTCGTACGCTAAATTCCGAATTTCAACCGTTTCTGTAATTTTTTTGAAATTCCCACAATGTTTACTGAGCATCCCAACATTCAACTATTTCACATGGAAGTATATGCAGACAATACGAACAGGGCAGTGTTGACTTTAATCAAGGTGATTTTTTTTTAGAGAGGCACTGCTCGCTATAGGCTCCTTCATCAAGAGAAGAAGAAAGCTGTAGTTCAGCCTTCATTGGAGACATTTTTAAAAAAAGTTGACTAGATGCCATCACACAGCTTTCAATAAAATTCGTAAGTTAAAGTTTCAGTGTAGTTCGATTCATTCATGACATTTACTCCTTCAGCAACAATATTACATGAAATACAGTGAGTCCTCGTTCTATGTCACCCCGTTTCAAGTCATTTCACAATAACGTCACGAAAATTTTGAGACCATCATTCGTTTATCGCAACTTCGCTTCGCGATAACGTCAAGGCTTTTACATTTCGCGTGAGAAAAAAATGCGAAGCGGCGGGTGTTGCAGAATGTTCGCTTTGTCGGCGGTAATAAAGTCAGTCTAAACGAAGTGTAAAACGGTGTGTTTATTGTTAATTGCGATTACGGTTTTAGAAAATTTTCTGCAAAATGAATTCTTAGGTAGGTGCGCAAGGTTTTACTTGACATAATGGTTTTCAGGAACCTAAAAAGTGATTTCAAGGAATTTTTCCGAGTGGAACTCTGAGTTTTCGTTGTCACTTTTTTCGCCGTGTTCACAATAATTTTGGTTCCTGTAACTGCGACGATGTTTCAGCGATGATGATGCCCAGGCGACGCTCGCCCGGGCGACCACCATAGCGAAGCCGAAAAGCAAATGCGGGAAGATACAAAAATGGAGAAGGATTTACGTCAGTGCTGCTATTGTCGTCGATGAAGACAGGAACTCGTATTTATGCCGTAGCTTGGCATTCCCATCGTAAAAAATGCCCCAGATATGATACGCTAAAATTTTTTCGCGTCGGAATTGTGAGGTTTAGGAGCTGATATTCACTTTTTACATTGTTTCTTATGGGATATTATGTTTCGATTAACGTCATTTCGTTTATCGTCACACTTTTCAGGAACGGTAAGTGACGTTAAACGAGGACTCACTGTATAATCCATATTCCATATTTCTTTGGTCTTTTTTTAATAACATGCTAAGTATACACAATCCCAAGGTATGCTGTCATGAGATGTCGCCAAGGAGTTTTGATGTAAAAATTTAAAGGCATCAAGAGTGAAGATTCAACAATTGCATTTTGTTATGCTTTTTGAAACGTCTTTCTATTTATAATGGACATTATAAGAGTAATGTCAACTTAAACACAAAGAGGAATCTTTCACTTGGTACCCACAAAATAATTCTTGTTTTTCATTTTCAACTTTACGTACATATTCTGCAAATTTTTGAAAGACAATATGAGGAATAAGGTGAGGAATTTTATTAATTTATAATTAAACATTAGTTAATAAAAATAAAATCTGTGCAAAAAATAAATTTATAGTACGTATATTCTGCTCATTTGGAACAACCCCTAATTAGTATGGAACTCAATGGTTCGAATTTCGCACACATTTTCAGGAACGCATTGTGTGCAAAATTTGGGGACCGCCTTTACTACCTCTGACCAACACCACGCATCACCAGTAAATATTCAAATAATACACATTCTGTAAGTAATCTTTCTTCAGGTTAATTAAACATAAAAAAAGCTGCATTATCACTTGAAACACATTTAACTCTACAGAATTTTTTTTTTATATTCTCAAGATTAAAATCAATCCAATGAGAGTTTGCCAACCAAATTCAAAACTGATAAGGCTATAACTGATTAATCAGATATGCCTCTCAACAAGCATTCCTCAAGAAGGGAGCTTGATTATCAATCTCAAGGGCTTTGTTTCCTATGGATTACAAAATTCTCATTCACCCATACTTTAAAATTATTTGGTTCTGGCATATTTTTGCATATATTCGCCATACAGCACAGATTTTTTAAAAGGCTCAGCAAAACTTCAGGCAGAGCCAAGTACAATTTTTCTGAACCTTTAAGCAACACAAGTGGTTGCGGATGAGCCGACAGAGTGGCAGGTATGCATAAGAAAATTTTAGAGTGAGTCAGGAAGAGAATATTTGATTAGTTTAAACTTAAGTTCGCTTATTGGTAATGCTTCAAAATGAAAAACCACTGCAATACATTGACCAGACTAAGTTACAGTAAAATAAAAGTTAAAACATCCATAGTTGACTAGCTGGGCCATAAATGCTCACACACCCTCAACCACATTAATGCCAAATGTAAGGTAGTAGTACCCAGAAGAGTATGAGGTTTGGAGCACAAATGAGACTTTTCAAAGGAAGGGAACTGACAATTCCTCAAGTTTGAAAGCACAGATCCCACATTTTATCATGAGATCTATAAAAGAGAAATAATCAGAATACATAATCCAAAAGTTTCTAACCATATTCTGTATAAGGTAAAAAAGGAAAGGTACATAAGGTACAAAATGGGAAGATACGAAACTAGGTGAACTCCATAATGGCACTGCATGAAAAACTGCAAATACAAAAAGGTACAGCAATCTCCAGACTATACACTGAATATATTTTTCACTATGTAAAATTTTACCAGCAGAGATGGTGATGCCAAAGCAAATGAGATGTACAAGTGCAGATGCTGCTTGGATATGTAGTGCAAACTGCTGATGGAGTGTAATTGTGGAACCCTGGTATAAATACAGAGTGATCATGCTGAAACAATGTTGACAATGGGAGAAAAACATTGGGATAGTGGACAACAAAACTATAATGGAGGAAAAATATTGCTGACAGTGCCGAACAGAGAATAGAGGAGTATGGTCGTGAAAAGAGTGGCATTTGGGTGTGTACATCGTCCCCCCCACCGAAAGACCTTAATAATTGTTTCAAATTGGTAATAACAAGATTTTATTAAGTTACAAGGAAATATAAACAGTACTGTGTGGAATTATTTAAGGGATGTGGAGCGTAAGTGTGATACCCAGCACCCTGATTATGTAACTGTGAGAAGGGTGAGAGCGATGTCGTTGCCAGGGGCAACGCGATTCCCACGACGGAAGGTGATAGCAGCGATTATGAAACTGTGATCGCACTCTTTATCACGCTGCGAGCGTCATCGTCAGCTATCACGTTCGAAACTGATGGTGACAAGCATATGCTGACATAAAAATGAGCACTATATACAAATATCAGCAAAAAATTATTATTTATTTATTTTAAAATGCTCTATAATCGAGTAAAAACCAATAAAATTCTTAATTATTTCTACTGGAGTGCTCTTTTGACATTATTAGTTGTACATGTTCAATTGTTATATGCGCATGGTGGTGAATTCGATTGAGCAGCATTATTTTCACACAGCAAATTGGAAAGTACTGCTAATTGAAGTACATCCGTGATTTACACGTCAATCACTTTATATCGAAGTTTAATTATCAACATTTGCCAAGTACAATCTCCAATACATCAACATCGTTAAACACCTTTTCGATTTTTAAATCATCGTAAATCAGCTATTAACTACTTACATTCAAATCGCTAGCGCAATTACACTTCCATTATCATTTCAACATTAATTAGTTTCATACCTAGGTCCCGACTTTTCGACTATTCTCTACGATATAGCAAGTATAATGACTACAGCATCTCCCGGCGAGCATTAGCATAATAGATTACGTTATCACACATCGAAAAGTAATACTACACTTTCCCTATAACTTTACCATAATACGAGTACTATATCACTTTACCTATTGGCGGAGCGAATTACTTAGCCTTGAACTGCCTCCATTTTATGTTTTTGTTGTTTGCTATTGTTATTTCAAAGACTCCGCAGACGACGCTTTCTCGGACAGAGGTATGACGAAGGATTTCATTGGTTCTTCAGATTTCTCAATGATACCAACCTCGCGTGCTCGTACCTATATGATACGTGCGATGACTGTGGCTTACATGATCGCATGATACAGCGGAACGTGATAGGAGAACGTGATGGTCATCTATCGCCGTCGTCGCTGTCACATTTACATAATCGAGGTGCAGGTGCCGAAACTAGATAAGCAGGACAAGGGAAGTGAATGACGTAGATGAGGTTTGAATGCAGATATTGAATGGGTGACTGATTTTGACTAGCACAAGGTGTAAGATGTGGGCGCTTGTTGCAACTAGCTTACAAACGAAGTTTGCATCATGATGGATGAGAAATATCACCGAGAAATCCTGAGTTGGCATATTCATCTGCAATCAAAAGTGTGACATCGTGGAACTGAACAACATGACATCACCACACAGATATCTCAACGGTTTAGAGGAAAAAAAATATTCTGAGTAGATTCGATTAATATTTTTATAACAATTTTCAAACCCTGTGCTTCCATTATAGTGAAGAAAATAAATACTATACATTGGATTTGGATAGAAAAAGCAGTTTGTGTCCAGAAAATGATTTTCTGGCATTTGTATAAGAACCAAATCGGAAGGTCACACCAGTGAAGAGTGAAATAACTAACAAATATAATGACTATCGTCCATGATTGAACAAAATAAACATTTTTGGAATAATGAAAGTTCAACATCCGAGACAGCGGATACCAAAGCTGCAGGTTTTGCATAGATTAGATGCTGAAGAAATTAAACTTTGTCACAAGTTAACTGTGACAGGACAAAAAGTGGCATAGTACCCAGATCCAACGATTGCATACCAAATACCACCTATGAAGATGCATACAAAATTGGATGCTGCTGTGGTACGGTATATATAGGACTAATGACAGCAGTCGAACCATCTGTAAGTCTACATGGGAGCCATGAAATGCAATTTAACCCCTCTGCAGTCGCAGAGCATATACACCCATGCCTCGTATATCACAAGGGATGCGTTCCTTGGGGTCTTTGCACAGTATGAATTTGCATTATATGAGAGCGATTTAACATGGGAAAGATAGGGATGCGTTCCTGGTAGCATGTGTGTTGGGTATCGAAATTCCTCTAAACCATATATATTCATATTACTAACCTTAAAAATCCTTATTTTAAACTTAAAAAGCTTATATGAATATCTGTAAAGATAGGAGGCACGCATTCAAAGACAATTATTCATGCAAAAAATATTTGTACGTGCTTTTGAAATTCCCTCCTGTTGTGCGAGTGGGCTACCATCTGCTATCTCAGGGGTTTGTAATGCATTGCTGGCAGTTTATGAATTTTCAATTCAGCCTAAAAACAATTACTGTGCCACCCAGACCCCTTTGTCGCTCATCCAAATAACAGGCTAGTTCTAATTTGAATACCATTTCATTGCTTGCGGAGTTTGTGAATGATAAATCATAACTGGCTTTAATTTGAAGTCCCTTGAGGCATTAGCAGCTACGTGTAACAGTCTTTAAATGCCTTGAAACCTGACCCAGTTTTCCTTCCCTGAAAATGAAAGAACGAGATTGCATTCTTTTCCACCACAATACCACAAAATCGTCTCATCAACACTTAAAACTAGTTAAGGGGGAAAGGAGCCACTTTCAATCACTGCTTGGAGTTCGCCAGAAAAAGTTGCGGTGACTGCACTATCAACACCTGCAGATTCACCTGATATCACCGCACTGAAAATACCTGCTTGCTGTTTGAAATTCTGGAACCAACCAGAGCTTTAACTAAATGTCTCAGAGCGATTACCACTCTCGTCTTTTTGTACAGATTCACAATGAACAATCCGTATGTGTTGACCGCCTGGTTGAAGTTGGTTTGGCTGAGGTCACTGACGTTTTAACTTCGTCTTTATTCAGAATAAGGCATTGTGAGTTTAAACTTCCACGCAATATCGCTTTGACGCTCTCCATTTTCAAAGCAATTGACCTCTTTCAATTTCTCTTCTATGTTTATAATTTTTCTTGATAACTTCTTGATTTTTCTACCTGCATTCCTATTTTTTGCCATTGTTGTCTTGGTTTTTACCCTGTATGGCTCTATCGAAATCACCTTCTATTGCTGCACTGTATTCCTGAGAGACAGAGGGCCTACCACTGCTGGGAGAGATTGAAGCCATTGTGTTTGAGACTCCATAGGGAACCCTTGTATGTGTTGATGCTATTCATACGCAACTCAGCCACCACTCCATTTCTCCCCCGTGAATACCGATGACTTTGAAGGCTTTAGCGTAGACCCTCTACCTGGAAGTAAATTGCCCGATAACCTATGACGGCAAAAATTACGTCTCAAACCGTATTGCTTGTAAAAAAAAACTCATTTCCATTAGCTCCACGCTTAATTAATGATATAAATTAACTAATGTCATTCTGTGAAGGAGATGAGATGAATTTCGGTAGGCCGGCTATCTGGACATGATGAGTAATACTTTTGGCTATTACACAGCAATGGATTTCGATTAACATAGAAACAAAAAAGGTTTGAGGCAAGCAATACCATTAAAATGCGAAAAATGATAGCAATTTTGTATGTACTTAGCGCAAGTTCACGTTATATCATGAGAGCTTTAAAGTTTTCGATTAGGCTACACTGCATTGTGATGTTTCCCCGAGGAACGAATTTGCGCTATACAAGGCATGGGTGTACATACATGCAGATCCTGGACACAAAATCAACTGAGGAAGCAGAAGTAACAGCTAGAGAACTGAAGTTCTTTCCAAGACGTATACTAGAAAAAACCATGGATCACGCAGGAAGTATTAGATCTCATTGAAGAAAGAAGAAAATACAAGACTGCGAAAACAGAGGAAGGACAGAATCGTTACAAGAGAATAAGGAACGAAATATGTCGGAAAGCGCGGAAGGCTAGAGAATTGTGGATGAAAAGCATTTGCAATGACGTGCAAAACAATCTTAAAAATGGAAAAGTAGAGGCCGCTTATAGGATTGTAAGGAACCACTTTAAGGAAAGGGGCGTAAGATGTAATACCTTAGGGGACAAAAACGGAGAACTATTGATTGAAAACGAAGAAAAAGGGAAGAGATGGAAGGAATATCTGGAAGATTTGTACAAAGGAAGTCGCCTCAGAACGAATGCTATCGAAAACCAGAGGGAAGTGGATGCCGATGACATGGGAGCCCCAATTTTAAGATCGGAATTTGATGCGGCTGTA
Source organism: Ischnura elegans (assembly GCF_921293095.1). Lineage (NCBI taxonomy): Eukaryota > Metazoa > Arthropoda > Insecta > Odonata > Coenagrionidae > Ischnura > Ischnura elegans. The sequence continues at coordinate 83,634,181 of NC_060253.1, read as the reverse complement.
AGAGACCTCAGGATAAATAAAGCGTCTGGCATTGATGACATTCCTGCAGAGCTAATTAAAAATTCAGGAGAGAAGACGTTGAACCAGCTATACAAAATCATTAGTGAAATGTATACGACAGGTGAGATACCAAAGGATTTCGAGAGGAACATTATAATCCCTATTCCTAAGAAGAAAAGAGCGGAGAAGTGCGAAGATTTTAGGACCATAAGCCTTACTACACATGCATCAAAGATACTGACAAGGATCATCTATAGAAGAATAGAACGAAAAGCAGAGGAGTACTTGGATGAGGACCAATTTGGATTCAGAAAAAACAAAGGCACAAGGGAAGCAATATTGGCCCTAAGACTGCTCATAGAGAAGAGAATGGAAAAGAACAAGCCAACATTCGTTGCGTTTGTGGACTTAGAGAAAGCATTTGACAACGTGGATTGGAGCACAATGCTTGGAATCCTAAAGGAAATTGGGGTTCTTTATAATGACAGAAGAATCATCCACAGTTTATACAAAAACCAAGTAGCCGTGATAAAATCAGGGCCCAGCTGTGAAGAAGCAAGAATTAAGAAAGGAGTGCAACAAGGCTGTACATTGTCACCCGTAATTTTCAACGTTTACATTGAGAAAGCCATTAATGAAATCAAAGAAAAGGAATTGGGAGTGAATATCCATGGAGAAAAAATTAGCATGCTATGATTTGCCGATGACATAGCCGTTATAGCAGAAACAGAGAAGGATTTGAAAAATATTCTGGCTAATATGGGTAGGGTAATGAGTAGATATCAACTGAAAATAAGCACAAAGAAAACCAAGATCTTAGTATGCAGCAGAAGAGAAGAAGTCAAGACCAACATTAAAATAGGGAGGCAAAAACTGATAGAGGTGGATGAATTCTGTTATTTGGGAAGCAAGATAACTAGTGACGGGAGAAGCAAGAAAGAAATTATCAGAAGAATAGCCCAGGCGAAGAGAGCATTCCATCAAAAGAGAGACCTGCTTACAGCGGGAAACTTAAATATGGAAGTAAAGAAACAATTCATAAGAACCTACATATGGAGTATGCTCCTATACGGAAGTGAGGCATGGACAATGACCACAGCGGAGAAAGCAAGGGTAGAGGCCTTTGAAATGTGGTGCTACAGAAGAATGATGAAAATCAAATGGATCGACCTAGTTAGTAACGAGGAAGTCCTAAGAAGGGTAGGAGAGAAGAGAAGTCTCATGAAAACCTTAACAAGAAGACGGAACAACCTTATAGGCCACATCTTGAGACATGATGGCCTGATGAAGACAATCGTCGAAGGACAAGTGGAAGGCAAGAATGAAAAAGGAAGTCCTCGAACAAAATATATGGAACAAGTAAAGAGAGATGTGAAAGAGAAGAAATACGTAGGTGTGAAAAGATTAGCTGATAGGAGAACTGAGTGGAGAGCTGCGTCAAACCAATCCTAGGATTGATGACCAGTGATGATGATACTAGAAGCCATCGAAATACCCAAATATCCACAAAACTTCAACCGCAAAGATACATTTCAACTCCCCTTATTTTGGAAAAGCTTTTCCACACAGAAATTATCACCCAAATAATAAACCAAAAAAGGAATGATACCGATGGGGATAGGACATTAACAGGAAAATCAGAGAACAGCTAAATCACATGATAGACAATACAACCATGGCAAAAATCACCTTGAATTGATAATGCCCACTAACAAAAGGTTAAGTACCCAAATGAATAGGGCTGAATTCCATTAAAATAACTCAAATATTAACTGGGTGGGATTACAAGGAGTAAGGCAGCCAATAAAACATCGCCGGGTATGGAAAATTTGCCAAATTCAATGTAGTTTTGAAGCAATGTAGAATGTTATTAACCAATAAAATGTCCTTTCACATGCATTTTTCATAATTTAGCCAACTCCAGTATGCCAGCTAGAAAAGGATAATTATATCATTGAGTCAACCAAGGAATGATGAAAAAAGGCAAAGGGACACTAGATGATGATTAGTTTCACTAGTTAGAATTTAAAGCCTTTCCATGACGTGACAGAGGTAATGTGAACTCTCGTAGAAAAGAACCAAAAATAAATAATAAGGACTACAACGTATGCTTTGTGGAATTAGAGAAAGCATTTGATTATCCTGGGTAAAGCAAACGAACATTCTAAATGCCATAATAAGCCACAACATTCCAATGCAACATTAAGCCATAGACTGAAGAGATAGGAAATTTAATCTATTCTGTTGTATACTGAGGGAAATTTTACACAAACTTACACCTGAACTCGTTCACTGTTTTCATGAATTTATAAGAAAACTTTGTAATTAACCTTTTCCCTACTATAGACGTAAATACACGTGTGGACGTTTCTTGACCAAGGAGACGAAAGCCGTACATTTCCGTCTTAGATTTTCCTATGCAAGTGAACGAAAGCCGTGTATGTAAATTTTCTAGCTCTCCCCCTTGACGGTCGCGGGTTTACGTCGTCTTTGTTTCGGGACCCAAGGCTGCGGGGTTTAAGTCAGTTTTCGAAAAAAATATTTGTTCATTTCTCAAGAAATATAAACTAAGAACTGAATTCTTTGCCTTTTAGCAGCATTTGCAATTTTCAAACGAAATTCTACGATAAAAAATAACTTATATCTCGACTTCTGTAAAAACATCAACATGGAAATTGCTGCTGCATGTTGCTGCAAATGCGTTAATGTTGACTTTAGAACTTCGTTTAAATTTGACAATGCTCAGAAAAAAATGAATTCAATTCAAAATCTGCAATTAACGTGCAAGCAACAATTATCCACGTGCCAAATACATATAAGCAATCCATAAGTTGATGGTGAACCAATGCCACAGATATGGCCGTAAACCAGGAAAGGAGGGAGCACAACTACCCTCGAAGTCCGCGACGATGCAGAGTCCTCGCTGGGAGGGGTCGAAAAAGGTTGGAGCTGAAAGCCTGAGATTATCCGCGAGACCCTTCTTTACGAATGTCCTCCAAAAATGCTCGGTACCACGACAAAGAAGTCTCTTGGGGATCAGTACAGCAGTCATGCTAAGACGAAAACTCCGCCATCTCAAAAGGGTTAGACTTAAATATTTAATGTACAACCTAGGTTTCAAGGTGGCACGAAATCATCTGGTACAAGACAATATCGTGCCACGTCTAATCCTAGGTGGCACATTAAATATTTCTGTAGAATTACAAAGTTTTCCTTCCTCTTCATTATGTAAAGTAGATTCCTTAAAGTCTTGCCTGAAACAACTAATTGTTCAATGTCCACGATTTCCTTCGACACCTTCATTGAAATAAGGGAAAAAATATCACTACATTCCAAATGAGGCTCAACATATGTACACTTCAATTGCCAGGAAATTACTCTCTCTCTCAATATCACAAGTATTCAACAAATGGGGAAAAGAATTTTCCAGAGTCATTTGTCATTAAGTTAGTATACAGGAGTGCTCTCTTGTTTAAATATGTGTTGTTAGAAGCAGTCGAGTTTTTCAACAGTGTGCTCTCAACCAAACACTATTGCATTACAGAAAGCCCTGGTTGGGTAGTAGCAGATTGCAAGCAATAACTGTCTTAACGACAAATTTCATCGGTAGTTCTATAGAGGGCAAACTATTGAAAGTAAGAAACACCACCTATAATCAAGCATTTCAATGATATGGGGTGAAAAATATCATAATTAACTTCAGCTCTGAACAGTTTTGTCCAGGCACTGCTTCCACCACCCGTCTCCATTTCATAATTAAAGTACTCTCATTAATACGAACAATCTTATTAAGAAGTTCTCGTTTTTACAAAGCTTGGTCCCGTTGAAAAGGCTAATCCAATCCATAGTAAAAAAAATTGTTATTACGAACTTTTCGTTACTACAAAATTACAAACCTGTCTCGGTCCCAGCGGTTACAAAAGGAACTTCCATAGATAAGCAACGGCCTGTGGATATACGCTACAGTATGTTACAATAATTGAGCTACTTATAAGTTCATAAAACATTAAACATTCTATAGAGCGCCATAAATGCTAAGTTCATTCAAATGATAAAAAGCTATTGTCATTTCAAAACCATCTCTCGTCAATTTGATTTCCATTGAGGTAATCCTAGTAGTTGCGATACTTCTACAGTTTAATTACATTTAGTTTTTCATAAATATGTTGAGGTTGAGGAAGAGCCAGGATTAATGGCAATCAGGTTCATTGTAGGCTGATGGACTTGCATCCTAGGTCGATCCAGTAGCATATCGGTCTTTCAAAGATGTTCATACCATTCTCCGTATTCCCGCATCTACTTCCATCCATGCCATTAACTTTGGTGTCAGCTGTTCCCAGACCTTTCTCCATATTTCACTTCACCATAGTCATGATTTGGGAATAATAACCACGCATAGCATCACCTGCATTTTTCCACTGATAGAATCTGATTGATATGGATTTTTTTTAATATTTGCATATAATTTAGTCTCGTATATCATGCACATGACTGATGTAATTCCACTGCACTACTAAGTATGCAGCATAATATTACAAACCTATGGTTTTTCAGCCCAATGATCCTTAAAATAACTAGCCTACTGTAGGAGCCTTTCCGCCATAGATGTGATGGCATATACTGCATTGAATACAAAATTTGATGTGAAAGTGGTCATAGCATGAATACACAGCTAATTAAAGGAACAACTGTAAGTTATTACTGCAATATAGGAAAGTTATTCATGAACCATGAGACACAATCTAAGAGGAAGGAATTTTCAGCATGAGAAATGAAACTAAAAAATGACACCTAATTCTCAATTTCAACCAATTTATTCTAAACAATGCAAGAAGTTGATCCTGGCCACAAATGAGATGCTAAAATTGTATAATCATGGGGAATCTTTAAGGAAAATCTCTCATGGAGATGAAACATGGACACTTGGAAAGACAGATAATTTACTAATGAAGAATGCACCATGGAGGTCTGAAAGCAACTGAATTTCCCATAATCTAGGGTATGCTTATCGCATTTTGGATGGCTATCAGGAAGTTACATGCCCTCTGTCCTCACTCTCCAAAACACTTCAGCCTACCCCTCAGTAGCAAAGATATTTGAAATGAACCCTAGTCCCCAGAGACTGCAGATCACTCACCTGGCATGTGTGGCTGTGCTGCCATGTGGGAAGACTGTGGTGTGGGTGGCCCACCCCCTTGCTTGGCCATGTCGTGAGACGTTGTTCCCGGAGGCGTGGGAGCCTGCGCTGGACCTCCCCCGCCTCCTCCACCCCCACCGCCCCCCTGAGGTCCGGCTCCGCCCCCAGGGCCCAGGCCGCCTATGGCACTTGTGTGGTGCTGAGGGGGCAGGTTACTAGGGGGGATGTTCCTCAGGGTTCCGCCCTGGTGTGCGGAGAATCCAGTCGCCCACACGTCGGGTCCTGCAACACCAAAGGAAGAGCAAAATTTAAAAAAAAAGTGCTAAAATATTATGCACTTGACAATAATAACAATAAGAAAATCCAATTCTACTTGGAATCACACCCATCCTTTAGTGTGGTAAAAATCCTTCAATTTACATGGAATAGACTCACATCTAGCATATTTTAATTCCCAACACCAGATAAAAGGTAAGTGATAAAAAACTGCATTTAAGCATACGTGATGTCCCAGCCAAATTATCAAAAAGTCCATCGCAAGTGATGTATATTTGGACAATTACACAACAAGGACAGTAATGAAAAGAAATTATTGAAGTTGACAATAAAACATCAGATTCACTGCAACACTACAACACTTCGCCTGACAGGAATATATGACAAAATTTTCCAAAACAACGTAAAAATAAAATTTTTTTTAAATCTCTCACTATCCTCAAATCCCGACCAATATGATTCAGAGAAAGATGCATCACATATGAGAGAGATAACTGTTGACACAATATAAAACATTGAAATAAAACAGAAACATAATCTCACAAATTTGTGACTCCACAAGTAAAATAACTTTCCAAGAAGGATTAAAACTAACCCTTACATTTTGACGGTTAACTTATACGTGAAATTTCAAATATACCATTGAAGAGTTCCCTCAGAATTTCATGTTAATTTTATATGGATACTTACTTGACTGTGACTGGGACCCCCGTTGATTCATAGGGCTAAATTCTGTTAAGGACTTAACATCAATCTCAAACATCTCTAAAATACAAACCTTAGATGATAATAATCCAATTTGAGAAAGTTCCATCCCTAACAAGTCTCTGCCACACATTAAAAGCTGGTGTGGCTATAAAACTGTTGTTTAAAGAGTAAAACAATAGCAGTTATGTTAATAAGGACTTAAAATAATTGTTTTCATTTGCTATATTTTCCTTTTCTAACTACCGAAGTCACCACCTTCTTTCATTGCCTTCCAAGTGCCAATGATCCAATGGTAAGAAATAATAGCATTAGATGAGAGAAAATTTCTCCCCTTAAGGAGTTCCAGCCATTCAAAAACTAAGTTGGTGACAACACCCCACTGCATTTGATAAGAGATTATGGAAGCTGATACTATAAGTGGAAGATACTGGAAGCACATTGTATCTGAGCCGATTCAAATCTCATCATTCAATCAATGACTTTGATACCGATTAAATTAACCAGATCTTCCAAATTTTTGTCCAGCAAACAACCATCACATTTTCTGTCTTGGTGAAAAAAGAACACACCTGAAAACCAACCCCTTTGTTGATAATTAGCAGGCTATTCAGTCAGTTTTCAAATAACCATTGTTTTCTATTTTAGTTTCCGTCCTCCCGGCTAGAAGATGCTTCATTTCTGAAGACAGCTGCAGCAGGAGGAATCATGTTGTTGTTAGATTCAAATTTGAAGTACCTACATCATTAATATTTGAGAAAGTGAGGTGAACGAGAAACAACATTTTAATAGAATTTTCATTTCGGAGTTAATAATCCTTCCCTAAGTATTAGCTCTGATACTTAAATTGTAAGCACACCAAACAGGTGTTACATCAATAGTGAATTTCTTTAAACAACTGAAGGAGAATTTACCCTAGGCATTGACAACCACTACGCCACCATCCTTTATGCCACATAACGCCGAATTGAGCATTCTCTCATTATAATTTGGGAAACAATTTCATAACTGTTGATGTAAAACCAAGGATCCTTGCAGACCTTAACTACTACCCCATGAAGGTACTGAACTACCCCCTCAAATATATAAAAAAATAGTCTCAACGACAGAGAAATACAAAGGGTAGTAATGACCCAGGCACATATAAGCACAATGTCTTCCAAACAGCTGTTTCTCAGCTCAAAAGATGTATCCTTGCAAAAACATAGTTTGCCAACTAGCGTCCAACTCCAGAAGGTCACAAAGCTCATGCTTAACTCTCATAATTTAGAGTTTCAATGAATACTGTTTTCAATAACAATCATTTTCCATGGAAATGATATAAACCTGACATCACTACCATCATTAACTTGTAGTCCTCCCTGAATGGAAAAACTGAGCCCAAACTAAAATTGTGAATATGAAAAATATAAATAAAAGTTCTCCAATAAGCAGAAAAGCCAGGGTTATCCACTTCTCCAGTGTGATATTTATATAACATATTAATTAAAGTCAAATTCCCCACAAGAATATAAAAATGTGATTAATGCGGTGGAGCTTTTCCATCATCTAATTGCAAAAGATATGCCAATATTCCAAAAATGTATCCGCCTTCATTTGAAACAACAACCAGTTTCGATGTACTACTTTTCTAGCAGAGTTTAGCAAATTTAGTGTTTCGTATATCAGCAGTGGAGAGGGTAGAGGTTTGGAAAAACTTTATTCCTGTTCACATCCTCATAAAAGCATGAAGATATCCACATTATCTTCCCTGTTCCTCCCCGCTCACACAACGCAGAAAAATAAAGTCTGCAAGAGTCAAGAATCAAAGCAAATTTACACATCTCGAATAATAGGTTTAATAAGTGGACATTTTCCATTTCATTCATAAATATATGGTTCTGGAAATACCTACACAACTTGTCAATAAATGAGAGAATTATGAAAGGATGATATATTAAGAAAAACATGATTACATTCTATGTAAGTTATCCAAAGCATGGTTCAGGTAAACCTGCCTCATGATCCAGTCTTCATAGCCACAGTAAATGTGGCTGCTAACCATGATAGGATTCTAATAGGATTTTTTATTACCCATCTCTCACACCTTAGAATGGATTGATGGACAAAAGCTTAATGATTGAATATATTACTTACAAAATTATACCAAACAGGTACAAATCCTTTTGCGACTAGACATGATTTATCACTAATAAAATCATACCCATTACTGTAAAAGAGTAAGGTATTATTTTTAACAGGGATTGACTGCATTTTAAGAAAGACTGATTAAAAGCCTTACTAATTGCTACACTTTCTAACTATTCTAGTTACGGTGAAGGTTACTACAGAAGTAGTTAGGATAGATAGAGAGGGTGAATTAAAATGTGGTTTGGAACAAAATGATAGCTAAGATGGTAAAACCCAATTAAATAAATTCAGACTCGAGGTAAAATTGATATTAGACATGATCAAGAGAAGCTCAAAAGCATCTACTATGTGCCTTTAACAGAAACGTTCTAAACAATATTCGAACATCAAACATTAAAAAAATAATAATGGGATTCAAAGACCTTTTTTACATGAATAACATATTTAGGTGATCATTACACCCTGCATGGAGCACTTGAATCAATTTTCTCATACAGGAAAATATTTAATGCCTAGGGATTACGTATTCATTTACTGGAATAAATACAAGTGGCCTCACAGGAGGGAATGGCCCACATTCTATTAAATGAAGTTTACCTAGGTGAGGACAGGAAAGGTTGGGTTCACAATATAAATTGTGTAGAAAATAATAGTATAATTTCCATAATTCATGTCCATATTTCACCAAACCATCGCCTCGCTGAATGCAAGTGACCAGGTATGGAAGGCGAGCGAGGGAGTAGAAGACGCATGCCGACCGACCTCGAGAGAGAGGGTACTTACTGGCGGTCGCGACAATTCGAAAGGGCCCCAACGGCGGTTGCTGCGGAGCTTGCTGCTGCTGGCCTTGCTGGGGGCCCTGAGGGTTTTGAGGGGCCTGCTGTGGCGGTGGGAGGGGCGGGAGGGCCGGGGGCGAGGCCTGGTGGTGGTGGTGGGGGTGGGCGGCAGCAGCGGCTGCCGCACCAGGGTGTTGGTGGTGGTGCTGCTGGTGGTGGTGATGGTGGTGTGGGTGCGGGTGGTGCGGATGGTGGGTGGCTGCCGAGTGCGGAGCCGCCGCCGCAGCCGCGTGGTGCGGCGGGTGGCCCAGGTGGGGAGGGGGGTGGGCCTGGTGGTGGTGCTGGTGATGCCCGTGGTGCTGGTGATGAGTGGGAGCGCAGGGCTGCACGAAGCAGTGAACCGGCTCCTTAGTTCTCGACACCATTATTACACGTATTACTATTATTGCTATCACCTATCACACACTTGCAAAGTTTCCAGTCGAAAATATATTTGCGCCCGTATTTTAGGCACATGTATTATTCTCACTATTATTCGCTGCTAAAAATTGTGCAAATTTCTTCTATTTGGCATCTATTTTCGGAATTACAGTTTAAAATAAGATTCCGCGTAGAGCCGGTGCCTGAATTTCAGGCAGTGTTGATGATCCGGGCCTCGCCCGAGAACATGGATTGTAGTACATTCCATTACTGTTTTAAAGCGTTATTGAACGGCCGGGTGAAAGACGAAGTTCTCTTCCAATAAAATATATTAAGTATTCTCACAGCCAAGCCTTCGTCTTTATATGTTCTCAATGGGAAGAAAAATCCACATGTCTTCAAAAAACAACTCGCAACGAGTTCATCAGTAGCTGAATCTCTTCAACTGAAGTACACTGAAAATATTAGGAAAACTTAGAATTCCGCACCAACACTCACTGGCATATAATTGTGAAGCATTCATCAAAGTAATTTCAACAGCTAAAAATGAATGAAAAAGTAAAATAGACTTCACCGAATAAAATTACACAAAAAACCGCATGTATAACTGCACGATGGCAGGAAGTCCTAACTAGGCTCCGTAAAAAAATCATCAACGAATTTATACCAGTGTTTCACATTTCGAAGTATTGATTTAAAGTAGTACCATGCGAGTACGATGCTTTAATGAGAAATCTCCACGATAAACGATCATTAGAAAATTCCATCACCCACCTTTAGTAACAAAAATAAAACTCACAATTTTCTTCGTAACCATGTTCAAATAGAAGCTCGTGACACTAATAAGGTAGGTTACTCATCTATCTCACCAACGACATGCCTAGCTATTTGTCACATTCGTAATCACAAGCTAGGAAGATATTTTCCGGACACTTCACCCCATGGAATAAAGCATTCGTAGGCGACCTCAACGAATCGTCAAATTTGACACACAAAACAATACACGCGGCTTCGCAATGCACGTTTCCTTCCCTCCACTTTCCGATACCGTTCAGCTACCGCCCACGTGACGCCATGACACCTAGATCGGCGCGCGCATTCATAAACCCTCTTGCCATCCGCTTGGCGACTGCCATGCCTCCCTTTCAGCGACGGCAGCCAACAGAACGTCAACTCAAGAGGAACGTAAGCGCACGAGCCTCAATACAGCGTAATGCTTAAATGTATTTATTGGGTCGCTATTAGTAGTGACAACATTTTACTTTGACGTAAATCGATATAAAATACTCAATAAATCATACGATAAATCAAAAAACTCACCACTACTTCAAAAACTTCCATGTAAGCAAAATTGTAAAAACGCAATTGCTTAATTAGGCTAATTCATTTTATTTTCCCGCCGAGAACAACGATACCCAAAACAAAATCAAAGATCTCATTCCTGAAACCCTTTCATCGAATAATTCACAAAACGTACATAAATTCATCGACACATTATTGGCTAGCCATAAGAATGATAAGCGCGGCAAATATTGATACATCAGCGGCCATGGCACTCCACACAATCGCACCAGGAAAATTGCTATTTGACGGGATATAGACATACAACATAGCATAACATTCAAGCATTTGTGCTCAATGCAGGGTATTTTTTTACCAAGCATGATTTAAATGTGTCTTTTCTTTCCGCGGAGCGTACCCCTTGCCTTATTGCAGATTCGACCCACTTGGCAACACCGCCCCCAGAGACGGCTGGGTGTGGGGTACGGGTGGGGGGCTAGAGAAAAAGGAGTGGTGGGCCCTAAAAGGCCCTCGCTTTCGCGGGAGGAAGTGCAATCGGGGATGCAACGAACTGATACGCGACTCCCGCCAACAACAGCTGTTCGACACACCTTGAACCCCACGAGACTAATCACGCAACAAGAAATCGTGATTCATACATCCACTTCATACGATGCCATAAGTCACATCGTGCCAAAATTAGCTAACGAAAGCCATGCCATGACGTAGGAGGAACGAAATTTGGAAATGTACCACCGGGATGACGCGACAGAGGGGGAATGACTTGCTTCATCTTAGAGAATAGAAATAAGACCGAGGAAATAAAAAAATCGTGACCGAAATGCGTCACGGAAAACGAAGTTGAGTCCAGAAGCCTATCTAAAATTTTGTCCATCTCAGTCGAAGGAGGAGCATTACTTTAGATTATGTGCGATAAGAATATGGACTTGCGATGACCATAGAATGCAAAAGGGTACTGAAGTTATGATGCATAACTTCCTAATTTGGAAAAGAGAAGTTCTTCATCCCTAATTCCAAACAAGTTTCCAAATCTATACGTAAATTTCCAAGCCTTGGTGACGTCTAGAAAAAGTTTACCAAAGGAATGCAACATGAAATTATGACAGTAGCCGCAACGAAGAGGCAAAGAGCATGGACGCCCGCTCAATTCATCCTCATCCAGTCATGATGAAAAGGGGTCAATGAACTGAGGAACAAAGATGTTTAACTAAGTTCACAACTAATAAACTAGCATCTAACATAAACATCAAGTAAATTGATTTATTAATAATCTCTCAATTTCCCGGACATCCGTAACAGCCGCGGAACTACTACCAAAATGATGATAACGAAAGCTCACAGTAACCCAACCCGTCATCGACGAGATCAGGATGGACTATCGAGATCATGCCTTCGACGCACCCGGGTGCGTAGAAAAAACGAGGCAAATGGCTCGTGGAGGGGGGACTTAGCGAAGAGGGGCCCGCCTTATCGATTTCTGGCACGGACGCGGCGCTGGTAGAGCGAGTCGAGGGAGCGGCAAGGCGCGGCGCCAGCTAGCCACTGCTCTAGGGGCGCCTGCGCGCGCCGCTCCGTCACGGCCAGGGGGGCATGGGGGTGCAAGGGAGAAGGGAAGGCTCCGAAAGTCTGCAGCAGCCGAGTCGAGTGCAGCGGAGAAGTCGGTCGGACGGCATGGGCCCCAGACGGCGCGGCGTTGCGCGAGCTTATCCGAAATGATCGCTGAAAGCATAGTCAATATGACGAATTCCTCAAGGTATACGGTCTATTTAACCGATATGTTAATCTACTTCCAACACCACTATCATCCTAAAGTTTGAAGGTAAATTAGAAATACCTCATCAACGCTGAATTTGAGGTAAAACGGCCTTGACAGGTAAATAATAAATAAAATGCTCCAAAAGCCGTAAAAAGTTACACTTATCCGTTTTTTTTTTTTAATTTAACATTTACCTCGTCAACATTTGCCTGAATTTTGAAAATTATGCCTTAGAATGTTTTCAATGTATTTTTCATTCGCATCTGCACCTTGGTCCAAACTTTTGTAGGAAAATTTTGACAAAGGGGCACTTTACAAATTTCAAGATGATAGCGTGAATTCGTAGCGTAAATGCGTCACGAAAAAAATAAAAAATCATAGCAATCGACAGGTATACGTAATATACGTCCTCTTTACTTATAACTGGGGATTATCCATTACTGCTTTCAACCCCTAATCGTTTACTGTAAGACCAGCACCCACAAAAAATGCAGCGAAAGCCCTTAAAGAATTAAAAATACTGGATCACCTACCAAATGTCCGAGGGAGGGAAAGGACAGACATAAGTTAATTCTTTGGCTGCATACAAATCAATAAGAACAAAAAATACGTAAACGAATGTTGACTACAACGAAGGCACGAAATAAACTGAACTAAAGACCCTAGTTGCATAAAACGTTTATCAACGAAAAAAATTGTCGGAATCGAAAAAAACTGATCTGACTTAAAATTTTCGGTGGTCCTTGACACCTTTCTCAAAGGCATATAAGGGATAAGGATGTAGTCATTCAACATTCTCCTTTTCATTGCCTGAGGAAGGAGACTTGAGATCAACAAATGAATAATAACAGAATACAGCGTAAACACCTGTTTACCAACACTTATACTGAAGACCACGCGATTCAGACGAACACTGGTAGGAACATAGTTTCTTTCATGCTATTAGGATTCTTATTATTGCCTGCCTCAGCACCCATTTTTTGTTTAATAACCTCTCTATTCAATAATATTCACTTTGAGGATATTATAATCGAGCAGGAGAAAATACCAGTCAAAAGTCGTGGATACCTAAGAAATTTAGTAATCAGTTCATTGTGAAAAGCTATGATACCATTTACAATGAACGTTGCGAAAATCGCATAGAAGCCAGAATGCTTCTCAAAAGATGGGTATACCAAAGAAATTTAATAGTGAGTTCGTTGCGAGAAGCAATGATACGATTTACTGTGAATGATTGCGAAAATCGCATAGAGGCCAGACTATTATCGCAGGAAACTTCATCATTCACATCGGTAGTATTACGTAACGTCGTCATTATACTGCGGTTCTCGCGTTCCGTTCAAGAGAACAAAGTATACTTGACCTCCGTCTTTTCATCACCTATTACGGACTTCCCAGTAAAAATAGAGACCAGAGGTTTTCTTAAATTCATATAAGAGATATGACTCTATGGTATGATTGAAGACAAACAACAACATCTTCCCTGATTTGCGAGGAAAAAACATTTACATTTTGGCTAACGTTGACTCTCCAATACGCGGGAATTCCCAAAATGAAACTTACTGTCAAAATATAGAGGAAAGGACATTTATTTGTACTACCGTGGTATTTTAATTACCAAAACCTTAATTTTTTCTCACATTTTCTAACGCCCCTTTAAGTGCTGGGAAGCAAAGTTGATATTCACTTCAACATACATATTGTTCATCAAATGAAATGAGAAATATACTAGCGAAGAAAGAATAAAGAGAAAACACCTAATCGTATAATTGGGGTGCAAGGGTGAGGTTACCCGCCAATTCATCGACATTCCTCCAATTCATATCTTCCCAGATATCTCGACAATAATCACTGCCATTCCCCTACGGATAACGTATACCCTCATATTCCCTGACTTGCAGTATCCCTGTCACAGAACAAGCGTAGGAAAATCCAAAATGTCCAAAATCCAAAAGGAAAGTCCAAAAAAAGGTTAGCTAAAAAACCTCACACACTCTTCACTTTAAACGTATGACCCCATCATAGAATACGAGTATGGTAGCATTACAATCACAAAGCCTCAGCCACGAGGGAAGTTTCAGAGAGTGACCTGAACATAAGAGGACTATACAAACTCCACTAATAATCATTAGGCTGATCACTTCCATCTCCTATTTTATTTTATTTGAAGTCAATCCGAAATAAGAGATCAGTTTGAATCAGAATTAAAATTCGCCAAGGAATTGCACTGTTTCTAAAATAATGAAAAAAAAAACAAATTATTCCGCAGTGATACAGATATAAACATAGGAATAGATGTATATACTTCGCAATTCCCACCGTTGATGGAATATAAGCGTTAACTATAAACCATCCCAACCATAAATAATTTTATAAATTCGACACGAGGGCGATGAATCAAATTCTATAGGAGTTAAACGTAGCAGTAACGTATACGAGAATAGCTACATGACAACAAATTGAATGCTTGGTGAGGTTGCTTCTTTAGACATTAGGTTTACTCGGCGATAGATTATCTAGGTGCGATGATGAAATAAGTTCCCAGCAGTGTGACATTTTCTTTCTGATCTCTCTAAAACCTGGAGCAACACTTGCCGCGGAATGGATGGTGTTCCCCAGAATCGAGATGTAAAGCATCTGCCTCGACAACATTCAAGACACTGGCCAAAAGAATGAAAGGGCGATCCTTAGGCGGATTTTGGCGGCTCTCCCAGATTGGGCCCTCAAAGATAACCCCTCCAAGTGTGATGAATTCGCAAGAACAGCGCATCAGCCGCAAATGCAGTAAACTGTGAGGAAGAGGAAAATCGTAAGCTTAATTCACAGAAATAATTCCCGCAAAAGTTGCCTCCCGCTACTATTGATGTATCACATAGGTTCACTTACTCTTTCAGGGAACCATTCATAGAGAGATGGAATTGTTCACAAGATTATTTGAAACGAGGAACCACACGATGCCCATGCACAAGGCCGAAGGAAAGAAATCCACTTCGCATGAGTTAGTGAAGTCATCAACGTATCTGTTTTACGGTTTGGGTTGATGATTTTTGGGCGCGAATAGCTCGAGAAGAAGGTGAAGGATTAAAAACAGAAAATAAGGATTTCATCATTTAGTAAACTCTATCACAATCGACCAATAAAATTCACGAGCCTAATACCGAAGCTTATACTCGACCAGATAATTTCAAACGAGGGCAATATATATATCACCAATTAACGAAATATACTTAACTCAATTTCGAGTCATATTATCAATTTCATAATGATCTAAACTTAAGATGCTAACCCTTTTTACACGTGGCAATGGTAAAGCAAGCCTCACCTCCGACGACTTGAACACGAGCCTAAAAACTAAAAGTGAAGTTTCCTCGCGGGCAAGCTCCACGCACGAGTCAAGGAGATATCTCAAGGATGCCAAATAAAATCAGGAACGTATCCAACACGATGAAACCCTACGGAAAACTTGCTGCAACGCTTCGATTAGGAGAGAGCTCCCGAATGATGAGACGCGCCGAAAAATACGGTATTTAGGAATGTGAAGCATGCCGGATTACTGGGTCATCATGTGTGCACAGCAAATAATGTTGCCTTAAAAAGTAAGATGTCGATTACCACGAGGTTATTTGAAATCAAACTCAATAATACTTCGAGATAAAGTCGAGGGGAGGGGAAAAATCAACACTATCAAGCAAAAATTGACTTAACCAAGCCAAAAATACGTGATCAAGTTCGTAATGCGCAACACCTAGATATTTGTCAACACTTTAACCCCACTTGAAAATAATAGACACACGCAGTCTTTCTAAAAAAAACAAGCAAAATTTTGATGATAAAACACATTCGTTTCACAAAAGGATCACGATGCTTGTAACATTTATATGGACACATTCGAAGAGGACATGCTGTTATCGAACCTACTCGCTCCGGATACAAAGGAACTTTACCACGGAATGAAAATGCTGAGCCTTATCTGAATTTGCTCCTAGCACGAACTTGGATTGAAATAGAGAATTTACTGAGGGACTTCGGATCGAAATAACGAACTTCAGATTGCAGTAAGGTCACTCGTCGCGGAGACTTTCAGCTTACATTTCAAGTACGATCTGTGGCCTATATCAATAAAGGGTTCTGATACACGAGAATCGGAATATAATACCACATGAGGCTAGGAACTCCTATAAGAAAAATGGTCAAATTATGCAGGCTGAGTTCCGTCGATAATAAAATGTCACATCTGCAAAATTTTCAAAACCCTATCACGTCGAATCTGCACTGAAATACTCACACGACACCGATAAAATAGCGATAAAAACGTAAAGTTCCGATGACTTTCGTATAGCTGGAAAAACATCAATTTTATCCAGCCTAAACATAATACGACATTGATGATTCACATCCATCTCTTCAATTCAAATACATGCCTATGGAAGTGAGTCAATTACGATGGTGGGATAAAGAACGTCAAGAAAGCTTCTGAAATCAGGATTTGTGGAAAAGCAGGACGACATTTTTTATGACGACGTATTCTGAAAAAGGGATGACGATATGTGGAGCGAGTGAATAAATATCGCATCCTACGAAAGTGCGTGAGAAGATTGAAAATATCAAGAAGAAATGCGAATAACTTAATCGGTCAAATCAGGACCCATTATGAACAATGGAAAAATATCATCAAGGAGAAACTGAAAAGGAAGGTCTCGGACGAGATATTTGGAGCAATTGATCAAGAATATAAAACAGGAAAATCATGATTAGTGAAAGTTTATCGGTTAGAAGAAGATAAGAGGAGAGCAGCGTCATACCATTATCAGGCTTGTTAAATTTTGATGATGAGGTTATGTGTGAGAATTCTAACGAATTTCGGAGAATTGCAGAGAAAGGCTGAGTGAATCATAAAGTTAGATTACCATCTTGACGAGGTAGAAACTTATTTCAATTGCAATCTAACCCTATAATTTGAGGTTCACTTGATGGACTGCATATTCTATAAAACATGATGTCACATATACCTGAGGAAAAATCATAACACAGCCATTATCACATTATCCTGATCTTCGCGAATAATACCAAGGCGGATACTGTTTACCTACTCTTCAAAAAGATCTCCAACTTAAATGCTCTCGACAAGACAATATTTAACACCATGAAATACACCAGATAGAAACTTCCGTGATCTAAACCTCAAGTGCAGTCCACAAGCAGTTCTGCTAACTAGTTTTCACTTGCAATTAGTAGGAAGTATGTGAATGAATAATGAAAATCAATTAATAGATGGTTCCAATCAGGGTACTTCGAGTGCTGCTAGTATTTGAACAAAAATCCAATAAGAATTAATAAATATTTTGCTTCGTACTTGGTATATCGCGAGAATTCAACGAAATGAGCTAGCTTCCGCCGAATGCTGCCAGCAAAAATATTTAATTTTTCCAGGACAATCGCTGAAATCCCTAAGTTTTCATCGAGGTTTTCCAGAAGACCGAAATTCCAAGAGTATTAAAGGTTACCCCGGTTATCAAGTTCAGTGAGCCTTTGCGATGAAAGGACCGAAAAAGATGCCCAAATCTTAGGACACGACAGTGGGACGAGTAGGAGCGAATGACCCGCGGAGATCAAGGGGTAGGGACCACGTGGTGCGCTGTCAAAAGGGGAAGGCTCAGGTGTGCGCGACCGCCCAGAAACCTACTTTACAGGGAGGTGGGGGTGGGAGGGGGCGGAAAGCCCTGTCCGCCCGCAATTGGGGGAAGAGGAGAGGCGAAAGTGCGGCACCGCCACACCACCACTCCCGCACCCGGCCACTCGCAACTCCACGACGCGATCATATCAACGAGCACCAGACGCAATCCTCACACGTGACACCAACCACACAAGTGCTCGCTCAGCAATTTTCTAATAGTTGACAGTGTTTATAAAACGCATTAAGAGATTTTTATTTTTTTAGCTAGTCGATCCGCCGCCCACTTCTCGAGCTATTCGCGAAGAAATTTCGAGGAGCTCGCAATTCCGCGAAAAAGTTGATGAGGTAACTGACTCTCGCCGTGCGGATCACCGCTATTTCACTAATTCTCGGACTCGCTCAACCGTATCACGTGGTTAGCTGTCATTTACATTTCTCTCAAGTACAACAGCACTTAAGTACTGTGAACCAGAACATAAATAAAGTCACTAAATCATGAAAAGGCCGTTTTCGTTATAACTAATCCTCCCCATACATCTACCAAATTATTTTACTTCATTACAATTTTGTGTGGGGGTGAACGACCCAATTCTTTCAAATTAAGAGGCAAAGATTTTTATTCCCAGGAATCGCGGCAGGAATTCAAGGTGCGCCTCTTACACGATCTCCATATCTGTCTGACCTCCTCTCGACATCGCAAACAGCCAAGACTCTCCCTGTTGGTAGTATGATGACAAATCATCGAAGCCATGAGCGTAGTGGCGACCATACCTACAGATTAACGATAGGCTCCGACAAAGTAAAGATCGAAAAACAGGGATAATCCTGCAGTATTATGATATTTGAAAGGCCAAGCCCGTTAAACATACCTCCGTACATTGTGGCATGCAAGCGGTAATCTTAAGGAATGATCGAAAGTACACACTAACTATCGCGTGGGCTAACATTGCCTGTTAGGTTGAAGGATAAACGGAAGAAAGTCCCCAACTTCCGAGGCATACGACGCGGTAGCTCTACGCGATTTTATACGGCAATCGTCAAGATTTCTCGATGAAAACACCTAAGAATGAAAACTAATACAACGTAGTCGTTTAACACGAGCCTCATTTGCACACACCCAGTTTCATCGACTCATACGCACTCTTTAAGAGTCTTGATAAAGAAAATTTAAATTAACAATCAGGAGCTTAATAAACCATTGTATCAACCTTTTGGGGTCAGCGATGAGTCGCTAAAACCGGACAAGGACAGAAAACCCTTGTGGAAGACTAACTAGGCCTTTTTCAATACATAATTAAGCGAGTATCCAGGAATTGATAAGTCTATATAAAGGACGGCATTCGACAATCATAGCAGCCAAATCCACCAATCTAAGACTATTAGAGGCTTGTCTCGAGTGGAAATTTCGCCCATAATCGAAGTAACGTTTAACCAGGAAAGATTCCAGAATTGTCTCATTTTAATGAGAGTTAAAATCGAAAATTCACCATAGACGGAAAATATCGCCCTTGATAATCAAAAGAAAAATTATCGGAAGAGTGAGAGATGCTACTCATTTCATCACATTATAAATGAGGGTAGTTTACCATCTAAAACACAGTCGCGTGGAAGACGACGACGAATTGATTCGCCTATTTAAAGGACGGCATTCAACATTCATAGTAGCCCAACTCACCAAACTACGACCTTTTGAGGCTTGTATCCAGTAGAACACTCGCCCATAAACGCAGTACTGTTTACCCTGGCAAGATCCAAGAGCCTTAGCATTTGAATGTTTGTTTAAATCGGAAATTCACAATAGAAGTAAAACATCGCCCTTGATGATCAAAAGAAAAGTTATCGGAAAAGTGAGAGATCCGTTTAATTTCATCTATTTCTGTAAAAAAAAAAGGATGTCTGTTTGTCTGTCCGCTATAAATTTCTATACAGCTGCACGGATTACCAAAGTTAGCACATACGTGCATCTCATGCTCCCAAACAGCGTAGTTCTACTTTCGGTTGCGTCCGACGCGTCCTTCGCGTCGTTTTCTCGTTACCGTCTATTACGTCACGCCATACAACCTCTGCGATTAGATATCCTACCGGGTAGGCATACCTCTTGACATGATCATAGAGACAATAAAATTCCTACTTACATAATGAAATGCAATTCCCCCACTTCTGCAGGTGCTACACCACTACCCAAAAAAACGTCGTGTGGCCTGCTAGTTGCTTGCTGCACATTATAAAGGAGGGCAGTCCACCGATTAAAATATAGTCGCGTGGAAGACGACACATACTAACCTATCACCCCGTCTGTTCCCATTCTGACCATGAAGTTTCCGTCTCCATATCCTGAAGTCTACCAACTTCCCAGTGTCATAGTTTTCGTCTTTCCATCTCCAAATATCTTATAAAGTGGCGTAGCGAGGGGGAAGTCCTGGGGGTGCTGACCCCCTCCCAAAATATAAAAACAAAATTACTTTGCTTCATAAAAGAAAAGAAAAAGAGAAAAATATTGAAATTACAAAAGATATCTTTGAAAAATGAAATGATTATGAAAAGTGTAAAAATTAGTTTAAATTCCTCTATTTTATACCTAGTTTTCAAACCCCCCCGGTTATGGACCCCCCGAACGAAATTCCTATCTACCCCACTGATTATAAATGCTCCATTTGAACCATACACCACCTCCTTATTTCACTTCCGCACCCACCGTGCCAATCACTAACGCCTGCCTTTTCCCTCTTGGTCAATGCTCCCACATCTAGCCCGCATCCAACTATAGACAGCGTCCACGTTTCCACACCGTCCATGTCCAAGCGCAAGAGCAACTACAGTTTCTGAAAACTACAACATGAATTATAAATTCGGACGTCAACTGTGAAATTAAATACGCAAACACGAAACGCACACGAGCTAATTTAACTTGGGATTTGAAACGACAATAGAGCCGGAAGTTTCAACAGATACTCCACGCCAATACTATCACCTAAAACCCTCCCACAAATTTAGCTAACACGATGTTATTCACAACATTGATCAAAACATTAAGAGATTATTTCCAATTCCTTGCACAGACTCTAGAGTTTAATAGAGTCACCAAAGTTACTACTCACGATGCTCCGCTCAAGGTGATAGTGCTTCTAATTTATCTACTATTACAACCATAGAAATGTGTCACCACATAATTAGGACGGGGACCGCAGTGAGGTACCACATTTCGCGCCGCGAATCAATAGGGCACAAGAGTTGGAGTCCGCGCGTGGATTGCAGGCAAAGGGCCACGAACCCAGGCCCCCGCGCATCACTTCGCACTCATAGAGAGCGCCATTTTGGGCCGTATACGGCCCGGGGGATCGAAGCGAGTTAGCCAACGCTTCGCGGTACGAAAGATCAAAGACGATGGCAGAACATTATGGCGCGAAACTTGACACAACGCCGCTGCGTTCGCTAGTCCTAGGACGACGAATAAGAAGGCATTATATCGACGGAGAGCGTGGGATACACGAGGCGGGAGCGTCGTGTTTACTCGAGCAGCGGTGACCGCAATTTCACAAGGGATGATGGTGATCCGGGGCGGAGAGGGGCATGACGGGAAGGGTACACGCTGCACTGCCCGCACCCGACGGACCGCATTACCAAATACCCCTTCGCGCGGCGATTCACACAGAAACTGCCAAACTCACGAAAATTTTGCACAACAATGGCACACAAACACATATCGCACACACACACACAAACTCCCTGTATCAACTCACAATGAGCACGTAGGTCCATCCACGAGCTGTATCCATTGGGGGGGCTATTTAAGAAACCAAAAATAAAATAAAATAATAGGCGTCCTAACAAATCTTGAAGCACACAATGAGGACGCCAGTTTACGTATATTAGGGATGGCACACCCCTCGCGCGGGGGGATATAAAACACACACTGAAGCGAGAATGCACGGCGAAAATCGATCTTGGATGGGGGTCCGCGATGCGCACCGACCCTGCCAGAGGGCCAGGGGTCGTTTGAGGGCCGAGCGCTGCCGCCGCGACGCCACCGACGGCACCTGGCGGCGGGTAGGGGAAGCAGGAGGGGAAGTGGAGGAGAGGAAGATGCTTGCAGAGCCGTGAGGAACTGCAGCGACCCAGCGGTTTCGATCGAACCGATCAAGACACGCCGAAATTAAAACGCAAGTCGACACGATCAACGGTAAAGATATACACCGATCGTTAAGCTGTTTCACCAGCGTTCAGCTGATTCTCTACAGGAAGAATATCACGAAATGCAAGCATAGAACGCTAATGAAAAATGGGGTCAATAACTAGGAAGTAAAAGATTACAGTCAGGCAAAACTATTTACCCTCATAGGAATCGTTAACAACTAGAGTAAGCGTTCAATTAATTTTAGAATACCTATAATTTGTTGTCTACCCATATCCCGTCAGAGACAGAGCCTTGATGATGCCGCAAATCGGCAAAACGCGCAGGAAGAATAAACTTAATTGGAGGTTGCAGAATAAATTCCAACATGAAACGAAGGAGCGAGGCTTGAAGCAGTCATTTGTATACATCTACGTCCGTTATTTTAAGAAACGTCGCAAATTTATGATTCAGAATTCAGAATTTCAATTAATAACACGAATAGTTTCCGAAGAAAAATGCTTTAAATATGTAGCCTAGTGCGTGAAGTATACCTAGGATACTGATCAAAGGGTCAAGGGTTAATTCATAATCAATTTGGACGATGCTTTACAACCCATCAAAATTTCTCCATTATTGAGGCGATCAGTCACTCGAAAACTGTGGATTAAACACGAAAATAATTAATTATTTAAAAGCAGCATCGACGGCAATAAAAAAGAAAGTCGCAACTTTTACAATGATTGCAGGACGAAAAATTAAGCCAGGAAAAATTAGGTCTGGTGCTGGGTAGAGAAACTAACTTGAGCAGGCTTAATCCTTTAAAGAAATTAATAACGCACTGATGAAAAAAGATTGAAAAAAAACGAGGTAAAACTGAAAATGGTTGATAACAATACTGCTTAGAAAAATTCATCGATAATATTGGAATAATGAGGATAAATTTATACAAAAATAACTTTTCAATTCGACCCTTGTGACCCTTGCGATAATGAAGAAACATTTGGCCCGTAAAATAGTATTTTTAACAAGAGATCATTATTCCTTTATTGAAAATTTACCCACTATTTCGCTAGAATCCCCGTACTTCATCAAATAAGAGCC
The DNA here is from genome assembly GCF_921293095.1 of Ischnura elegans. Lineage (NCBI taxonomy): Eukaryota > Metazoa > Arthropoda > Insecta > Odonata > Coenagrionidae > Ischnura > Ischnura elegans. Next base: position 83,610,790 of record NC_060253.1, on the reverse strand, counting down.
TAACTCACAGTAAGAATTCCATGCTATTAATGAATACGGGTAGCTTGAGGAAGACGATAGAAGAGAAGACTCAGGCGAGTGTTGATAGCGGACGAAAAGGAGGCCACGTGGGGTGGGGAGGCGAGGGACAGGCTAGACGGCACAGGGGTGCGGTTGAATTCAGGGTGCAGAGGAGCGATAGGTCCAAGCAATGACACTGGCGGGAGTAGAACGGTTATGTAGGGTTTTGCCAACCTCCCATATCCAATTTCCCGGACTTTAGCCCTGATTTCCAGTCGAATTAATTTTATTTCCCCTTATTTTATGTCTGAGGCGAAGCAATTACACAACTTTGTAGAAAAATGCAGAAAAATTGCATTGTGAAATAAAATTGATTTATTCCAGAAACGTAACATACTCCAGTCAGAATACAAACAACAAAACTAAATGTAAAATTCAACCAGTATTCGATAAAAATTGTTAAATTATTAAAAACACAAACTATCGAAGAAAAAATAAACTTACTCTTGCCACTATAGAAGCAATACCCCCAGAGTTAGCAACTATTTAAGCTACCTTCTATCCATCTATTTAGCCCTATCGGGCTTCTGGTCAGCGTAATTTTGCACCAATGACCTCGTTTCCGTATTCTCGCTCTTTTTCTGAACGCAAACAAAACAAATCCGTCACAACGCCGCTCGAACTCGGCAATGCTCCGCGCTTCTAAACCCCTTCTCTCTCCCCCTTTATGCTGCGCCTCTGAAGTTATCCCTGACCATAACCTAATTACGATATTTCCCTGACCGAAGAGAACTCTGTAAAAGGAAGAGAGAGGAGACACAGCGAAGAAGGAATGGGAAAAATCGAGACTAGTAGCTAAGCAAGATCACATATGTTTCCCATTGTCGACATTGACCCCATATCCACATTAACACTTAAGTAGCCGAACTTAAGCAAAAATTAAGATAAAGAATCTGGAGATCAGTTTAAGACGTTCATCATCCACGCAGAACACTTAGAGCTCATGGGCAGACTCAAATAGCTTTAAATCTATCAGCCACAGAACCTCTCCAAATAATTGGGAAAAATTGTTCCATTGAGAAATCGTGAAATGAATTAAATTATGAATGAGGTTTCATAAGTTACTTTGTGGAAACACTTCAAAGGACAAAATAATACTGACTGAGAAAAACCAAAACACAAAAACTGAGTAAAGACATTTTGGCAATAAAGTATTCAAGCTTAAAAAATGTGTAACAACGGTGCTCAAAAGGTAGGCAATGACAAAGTTAGTGAATCAAATCCCAGCAAGAAGACTTGGTCCCTGGAAATTACGAATCCACAATTATTCTTTCTAGCCTTCCAAGCGGCATCCTTTCTATCGCTGGGCCCCACACTAGAATAACTACACGCAAGCGTTGCCGAGTAGGTTCAATTGGAATAAATAGACTCATTTATACAGAGCGATCAGGCTATAGCTGCTATTATTGGGAACTTGGCATATAACCACGATATCTGAAACTCCAAAGAATTCCCTTCGACAAGTACGGATAGGAATTTCAGAAGTTACATCCGCGGTACTTCACGTTTACTTCATGTCAGCCTGGAAATTCAAACGAGAAATAGGCACTCTAAACGATCCAACATGAACTAAATAAATTCATACATGAATTTGACACAGCAGAGGAAAAACATATTAACATTTAAATTGCTACCATATTTCCCTAACTTTTTAAGAGCTTCAAACGAAATCCGGTACAAGCGCGAAGGCCTATAAAGTTTCCAGACGAGGAAGACGTAAACTGGAAATCAATACTAACTATCTTCGGAGAGGGAGCAATGGCTGTCCGTCTTTCAAAATCTTCCCATCACATTACGTTCGAAATTAACCACACCCAACATCACCGCATGAAAATTATCGGTCAGTGCGCTTGCACGCTCCATCCAGAAATCGCGCATTCAAAGGCGAAACGCCAGACTTCCGCGAACCGCGATTGGAAGTCGATTTTTGTCAGACACGCACGATTTCGCGGATGTGACATCCAAGAGCGCCAGGAGGGGAAGCGTCTGCAACTCCGCCGCCACTCGGGAGACGGCGCAAGGTACAGTGCGCATGCACACACACACCACGGCATCCAACCACACGCCCTCGGGCGGATAACCCCATGCGAGACACGCCGCGCGCATGGTGGCCCGTGACGTCACCGCGCACGTGCTCCTCCTCCGGCGCCGAGGTAAAAAGGAACAGCAAGGGGAAGATCGACCCGAAAGTCCTTCCCCTCCATTACGTCTACGTCACACACTTGCGGCAAATACCACATCGGCAACGAGTTAATTGACATGGACTGAACCCATTGACATCGAGAGCTTTGCTGCATCACCAAGGCCCATTCAGACGGTAAATACAAGGCACGACAAAAATTCAAACCATCATGATTAAACTTAGCCCAAAGCCTGAACTATTGTTTCGCGCGCGTACGTGACTAAAATGGCATATATTATTGGGATGTCTTCGGGAAGTTTGATACTTCGCGAATTGAACATTCACCGGGAAAATTGGCCACATTCCTCAACGCAATCGAAATGGATGATATAGATATGATATTTCGACCTGAGACTTACGAATGAAAGATTAAAATCCTGAAATGGGCATCACCACTCCACCGCGTGTTACAAAACCATAACATAAATCTTCATGGAGAACTGAGAGAAGAATTAGATCGACCAACTTCGTCATAGCGAAATAGTACCTCGGATTCTTCAATTCTCACAAATAGAACGGGTACGCCAACCATCGACGTACTGCGGGAGGGTGACACTCCTCCAGAACCATCTCACAATTGTCTCGCCCATATACTATGGTACCTCACCTTCATTTTGGTGGAAATTCAAGAACAAGCTTTCAACTTCCGTTACAACACTATAATTACAACTATTTAATAAAACGGTGTTTTCAAAAAATATATTCACGCTACAAACCTTAAGTTCCTGTATAATTACCCATTTTAATGTGCTATTCAATCTGATCCATCGCTCCCGAGGATTATGTCCGAAGTACACCATAGGCGAAAGCCATGACCGAGGGAAAATACCCCGCTACACAACTGGCCTAATAGGATCATCATTGAATGAAAGCATACACCGAGTGGGCGCGTTTCAGCAGGGGTGAAAGAACATGAAATTACTTCCCCATATCAATGCGTACTTCTTCCTCGTTACCACAAAACGCACCACGGTGGAGTGGGAAAAGGCGTTTGACAGAGCAAGGGAAAACTTAGATGTGCGGCTAGAGGGGAAACGACCAGACACCAATGCGCTATCTCATTCATCGCGCTAAGGCCCGATCGCTGACTTCCGGAAGCAGGTGGGGTTAGGAGGAGAATGGGCGCGAGATATCGCCACACGCCATCGCCCACACCGTTGGAAAAATAAGGAGAGCCATCATTTTCCGCTTTTCGATCATTCGAAAACCTCTCCAACTTTTCAACGCAAAAAAAAAAATCAAGGGACTAAAGTCTTTCGTATATTAATTAATGACGTCACTTATTGTTGCCGCGCTGCTCACCGGTACTCTTACTACTCGGTCTCGAGCTGCCACCTAACGAGGTTCGTAATCACACATGTAAGCCACTATTTCCGTCACTGATCGGGTGTATTCGAACGACTTAATGAGCCGATTCTCCAATGACTTTACTAACCCATGAAAAGAGGACGGTAAATATCGCATTTCTTATTCAGTTTAACTTTACAAGAAAACGGATGAATGAGGAAGAGTAATTTTTCAACATAACAGTGTTTCTCATCTATCTAACAAATTCTTTTTACTGAATTGCGATTTCGAATCAGAGTAAGCGGATATCAGGATACTAGTAGTATGGAATTTTTAATTCATTTACAGGCGGGGATAAAAATCGAATCCCATGCGTAGTATTCGTATCAGAACATATCACATTCATTTTTTTGTTTTTATTGCACCACGACAATCAGAGGGACTCTTACGTGGCATAACACTGAAAGATACCTACATTGCTTCAGCATTCCTTAAGTGTCCCGAAAGACAACTACTCAACTAACTGCATAGAATACCTCTAAAACCAACCAATGTAAGGAAATTTTGTTTCTCCCATTGGATAATAATATATTGAACTCGCGCGCAACCTGAAACGAACCCGTAAGCTTACATAGGAAAGAAAATTCCACCTAGCACAAATGGACAACAGCAGCCAGAAGAACAGATACATCCACTAACGACCTATCGCAGATGCCGTCCCAATACACAACTGTTCGAGAGTTCAACGACGAGGTGATTAGATGAGAGAGAGTAAAATGAAATAAAACGAATAAAATAAATGGCATGACTAAGGGACGGGCACGACACATAAACCTATCATTACATCTACTGTCAATCTCAAGTCCCTATACTTTATTCCGCTCTCTCATTATGAGGCTTTACGACTCATAAAGGATGAAACAATACTAACAGAATGAAGGCCATATAAAGGCGAGCTCCAGTTTAAGATAAGGAAAAAGTGAAAAATGATAAAGCAAAATAATATTAGCCGATAGCGAGGATAGCTTCACATCATAAGAGGAATCCTAAAGTTTTTTACTTGCATTTCCGAACTGATAAGGATATTGTCCAAGCTCTCATCGGAAAACCTTAATTTTCCTTCAGCGCTCATTCATTCCCACATTCGCGTTATAGCATTTCCCTTGAAGGCTATTTGCCATCTGAGGCAGTTCGCCCTAAAGACGTCACTGCGGGCGGCAGTCGTTATATTATATGCAAATCGTCACGTGTATTTATTCTTCATCTCAATACGTGTCTAGTCCAGAAATCAGTGGTTGATATGCGTAATTATATCTCGCCTGTAGATCCTAGCAAATATTTCTCGGCTTGAAACATGATCATTCGATGGAAAACCAACAGGAATTATAGATTCTACGAAGTTATTCCAGGTATCATACCACTTGAACATTTCCCCTTATGGTTTATGGTCGTCATCTTTTCATTTGTTATTCTCTTGCCTTCAGTGAATTTTTAAAGTAATTCGAAAATGTTTTCTACAAGTCAAATCCAGTTTTTTCAATAAGTTCCCTCCCATTTTGAGACATTACGACCTTTTTAAAAATATACCTAACGAGACTAACAGAATGGAGCGTGTTCATTAACCTTTGTCCTATCTCAATCTTTAGACTTATTTCCAACGGGTTCAGCCTGAATGAGGTGGAAAGGCTTGCGCGTTACAGTGACCCCATGAGAAGGACATCAAATTACCCGAGGTTGGGCCACCCATGTCAAACAGATCGAAGGGTAGGACTAAAGGTAAAAGATACAGTTGGAATGGACGTGGAAAAACCTTCTCCCAGAAAACTTGATCAAAACCAAAAGAACCCACTAAAAACATTCAACAGGACCTGGCCCTCACGGGCGAGGAAAGTACGCATCTTGCGAAATCCACTAAGATACTAAAAAACTGTTCCAGGAAGAAGGATAAGACAACCAACCAGATAAGAGCATGTTATGTGAAGTATGGATTGTTAAGACGATGATGAGGGCACCAAATGATAACGTCATCACGTAATTTAAAATTGGGACAGGGCAAGATAGAGTGAAAAAGGAGAAAAATATGAAGCCTGGCAAAAGGAAGTGCTAAGAAAGCCTTGTATCTCACATATTAAGGAAATGGACAGAAAGTGCAAGCAAAGGGTGTTAAAAAAAGGCCGACCCCGTAACTCAGGATAATTAACCCCCATGCCGATGCTGACAGAATTCTTCACAGTACAGAACAATTCCGGGACTGAACGGATTGATGGTAACGCCATCAATCCGTTCGTTGAGGTTCGCAGAAGATGCACTAATGTGATCCAGTAGGCGGAAAGCTTGGATGCCACAGTCAAAAAGAGGAATATGACACCAAATTTATATATTGGCTCCAAGTGAGAATACCGGAATAATAGCGAAGATACTCCTACAAATAAAATTCCCGAAATCGGGATCCGTTAACCTGTCCAGCTAAGTGCGGGGAGAAAATTTACAACAAAACCAAAGCCAAGGTAATGCGGTCTAACGATGAACTGCGAGCAAGGCATATGAGGTTTATGAGATAAGTAAGTCGTTATAAACTTGAGCAGGTGGAGAAATTAAAATAGGAATAGGGCAGCATGCAGGAGGAAAAAGGGCGGAGTACAAAAGGAAATAAGGAAGAGAATTGTGTAGGCAAAGGAGGCGTTGATGAACAGAAGAGAACCGATGAGAGGGTTGTTATGTGAGTGTTTGCAGAGAAGGCCAATGAGGAGTCTCGTGTGGAGTTTAGCGCTTTGCGGTGCGCAAACGTGGACAGTGAGGAAGGACGAAAGAAATCGGGATGCGTTCGATATGTGTGCCTGGATACGAATGGAGAAGGTGAAGTGGAAAGGAGGAACAATAAAGTGCCGGGCATGGCGGGTTAGGAATGTAAGGCTCTAGATGAGACTTTTTCTATTTCTGCACATTTTTCCGTTTTACGATACGCATACGCCTCCTACGTTCTCCCATGCGCTGTTAAGCCCTGTACACACGGCGACATTTCTGGCACCATAGATGGCGTGAAATACTGTGCCAAATCTTGCCGGATGGCCTGGCGGCAATCGATGGCGCAGTGCCTGCAAGCAATGTGTACACACGAAGCCCTCACTTGTGCCAGTGGTGGAAACAGTTGAGCCCGAGTGACCGCAGTTCTTCCAAAATGGCTGATATTCGAGACGTTCAGGATGTGTTAGGAGTAATAGCAGTGGTCGAAGCAGTGAGAGTGGTTAGGAGAGAAAGAGAAAGAAATAAAAGGTGGAGGAATAGAAGGTGGTGGACGAGGCCGTGGATACAGCGGTGAGATGAGGGTGGAAATGAGATTCACAGTATGCTGTGCAATGAGTTGCGAGTGCGAGAGTTATTTGCAATTTTCAGGATGGGATAAAGGATTAACTGGAGTGGTGAGGCAGTGTACTGGCCTTCCACATCCAAATCTCGGTAAAGAATGAAGGGGCATTCCTAAATTCAATCCCTGCGTGTAATGTGGATTACACTAGTTGTGCAGTACACCGTCCGTCGGATGGGACGTTAAGCCGTGGTCCCCTTGGCGCCTTTCGTTAAGAGCAGGCTAATGCCGACGCCGGGTTTCTATCCACCCTTCATCCTCAGTTCCTAATCCCAAGCAGATCCATTCCTGATTTAAATATTTTAAAAAACTCTTTTAAAAATATATTCCATAGTAGTAGCGAAGATAAGAAAACGAACTTTAAAAATTTAAACAATAAAATTCTTAAAAATTAACACAAAAAAAATTCCGTGAGCGAGCATTGATCTCGCAACCTTCACCTCAAGTGTCGGACACCGTATCCACTGGGCTGTCGCCATATTGTTTAATTCGGGCGTTCAAAACAGCTTATATAGCGTACCTTCATTTTTAACGATTTTTAATTGCTTTTTTCTCGGAATTTTACGAGAAGTGCGTCGTCTCGCTTCGGCATATTACATTTGTACCCATAAACTACCGATTCGCAAAATTTGAGCTCGATCGGCGATGCGAAGGTCTTGTATTCCCCTTGTTAGTTATTCAAAACACCTTAGTATGAAATTATGCCTATCAATTTCTAATACAAATCATTTCTCTGAAACTACATTTAAATTAATTATTATAAGAATAATAAGAATTATATCTCACCACGTTAATATATACGGAATACATATACAAAAATTATCACTGGCCATCACAATAAAACCACGCTATGGAAAACAGAAGCATCAAAAAAGACTTCGTGACCGTGTATTTATGCATAGTCTAATCAAGATTTGCAATAATTTGTTTGTCTATAACAAAAAATAGGTGCTTTACACTTAACTGAAGGTCTTTTTGATGTATAAACTTTAATCTTTAAGTATTCTGTCCTCCCAACTTCTCTCTTCTCAAACAAAACACAGCGGAATTTCGCCAGATATTGCTGCCAGATCGCTTGGAAAATAGAACGTGTTCTAATCCTTACCAGGGCCAGCAAATTGTATGCGATTATCTCGCATACCAGCAGATGGCATGCGATGTCATTGTACACACGGAGAAATGTTCACCTTGCCACCACTTGCGCCATTTCCGGCGCCAGAAATGTCGCCGTGTGTACAGGGCTTTAAGTTAATTAAGTCACTCACTACCTTTGCCGAGCGGCTCAATGCATCTACCCTACTTCTCCGTCTCGCGTGGATCATTGTCATTAACACACAAATGAGCGAATCTTTCAGCCAAGGATCGAATCCCTCTAAACAACTCAATGAAGCAGATCTTTAATTACGTAACCAACTACTGAGAAATGAGCGTATACATCTGCATTTCCTCATTATAGAGTATGAAAATATGGCTGAACGAGGTAGACCATTTTCCGGTACAACCCAAATTCCCCACCCATCTACCGAATAACATAATTTAACTGGAATGTCGGCTCAGGCTGAACGACCTCGTCACCCTTCAACCATCATCACTGAGGATGTAGCAAATAATCACTTTCTTGCATGGGCAAACGAGAGCACAGGGCGACCATCCCCAAGGCCAAGGTCTCCCTACGAGGACAGAGCACCCAGGGCCTGGCGCGAGAATATTTATAGGCGCGCGCATTCGGGAGTCGGCGTCACCGTTTAAAAAGCCACAATTCACACGCGAAACCCGCTTCCCCCCCGCGTCCTCAATCCGCCAAGCGAACAGCCGATGCGATCAAGAAGCGGCGGCCGCGGACAGGCGAGAGATGGCGGCGACCTCAAAATGCACCGAGCGAAGAAGGACACGCCCACCAAACGACGGCTCTCAACATCTTCCACCCGTCGAGAGGCGGCGAGGAACAAATGGCCATTATGAGAAATGATCCACAAAGCGTGTAAACAGGGGAGAACTTACCGCTCAAGGGCCCAGGTGCCAACATGGCCTAAGGGATCCGAACAGTTAATTCCTCCAAAAGTGAGAGGACACACTGAGGTGAGCATATTTTTATGACGAAAAAATAATTAAAAAACCCACAATAAAAAGTAAGTTTTTTCCAGTTCTGACTTCTGAGGAACCTATGTAGTTACCATGCAACTAAAACGCTACAATCTTTCAATAAGCATACATTCTAGTAAATATGTGATAACTAAACCGAAAAGGGAGCAGGACAAGATCCCTATCGCCGATATATCTCGACAATTATATTGTAAAGTGTTGACGAGTGTAAGAGGAAAGATCGACAGGTCGTAACCTCTAGCAAAAACGGGAAGTTACTGAAACACTGAACTCAACAACAATGGCCTTTTCATGAATTTACAGCTACATTTTGTTAATATGCGTTATATTTTATGACCGTGTGGTGTGCATGTGGCAGATTTCATTTCCATCTTGGTGATTGATCACCCCATGCCAAACACTTTAGAGGTGGCTCGCTGGGCATTGTGTAGATGTAGAATCATCCTAGGGCTCCCCGAAGCGTTCAAGGCCCCGCGGAGATTCTCCCCCTCCCGCGCCAGTCCAACGCTAGGGGTAACGAGTGGAAAATGGTTGTTTTAAGACAAGGGGATCTGCTTAAAAATTAAATGAAAAAAAATTATCATGAAAAATAAATAAATACGAAGAGAAACATCCGAATAGATATTATTTTTAGAGTATCCAACAAAGAAGAGTTATCAAAATACGCTACCCTCGACTATTAATTGGCCTGAATTTCAATAATTCCAGAAAAAACCGGTGGTGGTGGTAGAAAAACGGGGCATTTCCATTTCGAAGACGCATGTACAAGGCTAGCGGTGTAAAATAGAAATTTTGAGGAGTATATACTGATTAAGAGGGACTGGAAAGCAACGAAAAATTCCCATGTAACTATTGAATGGATCACACCCCAACCTAACCATAACCCCCAACCAACCTACAGCAAGTGCTGACACAAGAGGGACCCTCATTTCTTCAGACCGCGACGAACAATTCCTGGCATGGAGCAATTGCAATTCGATATGTCTAGGCAATGTGAGTGGGACTAGAAACATTACGCGAGGATGTTTCAAATATTCATCACCTGACGACCAAAAGGGGTCGTTATCTCAAGCATTTATTTTAGGGTTTGTGGTCCATTCCATACTCCGCTTCCAGGCCCTAGTGAGTGAAGGAGATTAACAACGTCATCCCTTATCTAACAAAAAATGGAAGGAGCTATGATAAAAGAAATAATAACCTATTACGCGTCTACCAAATACTAATCTACTTTAATAATGCTTTTTTAATATACCAAGAAATTGATTTAAGCAGAGTAAGAACCTAAAGGTAGTAGAAGGCATACTAATTAAAAAAAAAATATTATTCTATAAAACCATTTTAAGCAAAATTCCGTAAAATTCAAACCGCGTATGAAACGAAATCCAAACTTGTATACTCCTATCATGAAGTATATCGTTTAAAAGTGGGAGCTACTAGAGGTCTAATGCGAAATCGGTCATAGACACTGAACGGCGGTCGTCCAAAAATTAGTAGCGCCGTTCAGCCGGGCAGAGAATGCGACTCTCACATGACGCAACCACGAGAGAGATCGCCTGCACTACTATTGTTTCGGCCGCCATGGGAAACCTGACGAGAGGAAAGCGAATGACTACTTCGGCACGTTCTACACAGAAACGGCTCCATTCGGTGGCGTCCGATGTTTGTTGACGGCACTTTCGGTACTTATCAGACACCGCACATCGACGAACACCCCCAAGAAACGAATCAGTAGCATACGATTCCTGTATGCGGTACATTCGCGCCCATGGCAAGAGACATAAGCATGGCGTTCACACAAGCAAAGTTAATTTTCCTTAGAAAACAGTGCCGCCCATCGATAGAAAAATATTCCGTTCGATTCATCCGTGAAAACTCATTAAAAGGCATCTTAATATACGAGCCATTAACAGAATTTCCTCTGACTTGATAATTAGTAACTATGATTAATATTAAATAAAGCGTTACGGAATACAAGAAATTACGAGCATATAGCTACCTAATAACTGGGAAACAACAAAAACCACAAATAAGAAGGCAAAGTAAGTTATTAAACCCATAAATGGCCTTCTAGTCCTGATATGGACCGCGTGCAAATCAAGAAGTGATTCGTTTCCAACGGCCACAAATGAATTCGATTCCCGAAAGTGTTAGAGGAAAATGTACCGTGCCGAATGGCTTAAATCATGCCTGGAACGAGCCACAATGACCCCGGTATTCCGTCGACGGACAAGCCGTCCACGACACGCCGCCGCCGTATCTATCCACCAGCGCGCCCGCCCCCCTTCATCATCAATCGCCATCATGCACTCGGCGAACGTGTGGCAGCCCTGTAGCACGGGGTTGCGGGGCAGTGGCGAGGGACCTTGGGAATAGTTAGGGGAGCGAGTTGCGAAACGTCAGCTGTTGCGGCCATCCAAGGAGGCCAAGGAGCCGGGAGCCAAGAAACCGAGCCGCCCGCTTCCGGACAGCGCCACGCGGGAGCCGAGCGAAACTGACGCGATCCCACGCCGCCCCCACAAACAATTGGCTCGTTCGCCATTTCGTTATTGTAGAAATTTGTAAATTCTATAGACCCATATGACTACGTTTTTCGATCCACCTCGGTTTTCCCGAGGTTTTGGCGGCGAAATGTCGATGCGATCACCCCTTTCGCTGAAAAAGTTTATGACGTCACATCCTCTCGCCAAGCAGCTCATCGCTCAACCGTCTCAATTTTCTTGATGTGTTCGGATCACTCTAATGAGAAATTGTTCCCGACAAGCAGTTCTCTCCGAACTACTCCGTGAACAACCTGAATGGCATTAAGTCATGAGAAATGGGCGTCAACTTTCGCCTGAGTACAACTTAATGTTATGATAAAATGGCTGAATAAGTACTTGATTCGTAATAACTCATCTTTCCTATCCATATACCGAAAATCTCATTGACTTCAGAATCCCGCTCTGATTGAACGACCCAACAATAATCTGCTGAGGAATTATCGGTGCACGAGGTGAAAATGATGTAATTCATTCGACTCACGACAAGGCCATCCCACGACACAACGACGTATTTTTAGACTCTCAACCATCAATCGAGGCATGCCCTCATCTTCCCACGACAGTCTATTTTAAAGACTCCCTCCGGAGGTAAATGGTAAGGGTTAAGCACACCTCGCATGGCATCACACAAGCCATTATCAAATGAGTTATTTTCCCCTCAACTTACCTAGGGCCATAATGACGACCTGAATGGAAAAACAGCGATAAACGTATGCAGTAGGACTTACCCTGACTCCTTGCAGGCATTAGTTCAAAAGATATGAGTCGCAATGCTGAGTTTCACTTTCTCGTCTAAGGTCTGGGGCACAACTAAAATTTCTGTACTCCGTCCGAAGATCCTAGACATACGAAGCTAATTCATCCAGGCAAATCATACGTTGGAGATGCAAGTTAACACACCCCTCCCCGTACAGCGGCTCGGATACCAGTGATTTGGCTCGAAAAATAAAGAGCTGTGAGAAATTGTAACAGTGAAGGCAATTAGAATTACTACTAGGAGGCTGTACATATTCAAGTTTGACCAAATACTTAGAAAATTGAGGTACAATACAATAGAACCGGGAAGGGAATTATACGACACGATGGTGTAAACTAACCATTTTACCGCTGAATGATAAAAGAGAACAACATTAAGGATGGATAATTTGAACGAATCCATATCATTTTCCTCCCATCATAGGCATGAAAGGGCCAGGAATAGTAAAAAAGACATAGAGAAGAGCAGTTAAATTTTCTCGACTCCTAACAACACGAAAATCCTCTCGTGTTCGACTAAGAATTCTGTAATATAAAAATAATTAATCTCAGCCTAACAGTAACTCTGTGCCTACCTCGAAATTATGAGTGTAGATAAGCGAAGTCAGACTGATTACAACAAATCGATAACTGCATTAGGCGATTATATTTTCGGTCAATCGTTACAAAAAGGAGAAGAAGAATCCAAAATCGTAATTTTTTCATACCGCAACACAACATTAAGGGTAGGAGAAATATCATTAAAAAATAAATAAATAAAACAAGAAAGACGAGAAATCAGCGATGGACGAAGTGAGACCGCACCTGCATCTAGGAGATAACCCGCCAGTAACAATATGTCATACATATACCATCTTCACCTTATAGTTTATTACACTTTGCCAATATAAAAGTTTTCTTTAATAAAGTAAAGTAAAACTTTCCATATGGTCACCGATTACTTCATGGAAGTATATTGGAAGGACTTTAAATTAATCCCTAAAAATACATTGACTACCTTTATGAAAAAATACCCAATCCAAAATACGTAATTATTGAAGAACCTGTTTTTACCCGTTTATCTTGCTAACACGTCCGACAGCATGATAAACAGTCCCGGTACTATCAGTCTAATATCGATAAAAGTAAATGATTGCTGCTGCTTCCACGGAATATTTCTCAAATAACACGCAGTCCATCATATAAGACGAAACAATGGCACAAACCCCAAACACAGAGTCAGTTGATGTTTAGTACAGCAGCGACCGATGCAAGATAGGTGGGAGTAAACATCGCACCCATACATGTGCACGTGTTATGGATTTTTGCTGCTTCGCACAGCATGCCGCCCCATGGTGGTAAGTTATCCACCGCCAAACATCTTTGAGGTGGCCTGCACGGTTTTGAGCACATGAAGACGCATGCTGTGAGGAAAAACGATCGTAGCAGCAGAAATGCCAGGGGTGAATGCAACCTAGATTTGGAGCTAATGAAGAATGATGACATGGATAGACTGAGTGCGGTACGAGGAACACCCAAGAAGAATTGGAAAATCAAGAGGGGCGTAAAAACTTGATGGTATTCCAAAGAACATCGAAAGTAAAGTGTAGACATATATCAGGAAAGTTAGTTCTCGAATGAAACATGCCAGGAGAAATTATGTCATTATCTAAGTACAAATACACAAGACGCGAGATAACTTAAACAGTTAATGGAGGCAGAGGGGGGTGACTAGGATCTCGCGAAGTGTAAATTGAGAATTTGACATTTATCCGGGGCGAAGAGGTGACGAGTATGCTTCATGAAGTCGAAGAGACACGATGGTAAATGCCGATAAATTTCATGTAAAACACATACATATACTTTTTTATGAAAAGAAAAATAAAACGACACAGGAAATCCAAATTGATCCCAAAAAACCCAACTTTTTCCCTAAACATTGGTTTTTAGCCTTGACATTTAAAGCACATATGCGTATGTAGCACTTGCCGAGAAATTTTTTAGGCATTCGCAAGTGGTTGAATGGTGCAATGCACGTTTCGTAGGATTACAAACACATATAAACGCCACTACTATATTATACTGCCATAATGATGAGTGAGCAAGTGGCATAGTGCACCTGTATTTATGTGATACGCCGGCCGCCTGGAGTATAATATAGATTTGAACTGTGCACATTACAATACATGCTCAGAAGGATACCATTCCGTTCACTATGTTTGCGATGATACTAATATAGAGATTGAGGTGAGAAGCACAATTAATTTAACTCACCATCGATCAAATAACCTTCAGGTGAAAAATCATCTTAAATCATTTCATGAACACCTCCTCTAGGAACCTACTACGGGACACACACCACATGGATATTACCGAGGGGAATATACAGAGAAACTGTCTGCACGCACAGTTTGTCACGTAAAACTTGATAATTGAGGTCAACTATTTAATCAGTCATCAGAAATGCCCGCAGCGCGGTGATTCGTGAAGAGAGATCCACTTGCCCTCAATATCTTCTTTGTAAAATTTACAATCTCGAAGAATAGACTCGAAAATTTTACCAAGATAAGACCATAATCTTACGAAAAAATATAAGAATAACAGCTATAACTATAGTTCATCTCTACGAGACACCCGGGTCGCTCTACCCGACAGCGGCGCGAGTTGCGACATGTGTGTACCTATATAAATACGCGTGGCTGACATCACAAACCCACACAAGAGTTCCCTATTTTAAAATTTGTGAAATTCACACAGGAGGCTGTCTCAACGAAAACAAGCATCCAATGAAAGTTATCGGCACTACAGCCGAAGGGGAGGGTCCATATGAGAAAGGAAACCCGCCAAGTTGGAACATGACGGCGCTGAGACGGGATGGATGCAGTGGCAAATCCCAGAAGGTCAAGAGGTGAGAAGAGAGGGATGACAGGTAGTACTCCAAGGCGCCCAGTGATACGACACCCCACGATGCATGGTCGGAAATCAGCAAGAAAATGGATAAGCAATACACCTCCAATGGCATGTCACCCGAATAGCGCTGAATATTTGTCAACTGAGGCGATTAGCATGTCTCCTTCCAATTTTTTAGCCAATTAACCCAAGAAATGCTCAATATAATATCCAATTCAACGGCCTCCGGGCGATGGTTCACAAAAAGCACCTTTTTTTTAAACATGAACGGAGATAAATGATACAATGTCCGGCGTAATACTGGCACGAGTTGCCGAAACCATGTTCGGTTTAAATAAAAGTGTGTGGAAACAGACAAGGGCTAAGCTGAATGAACGGAGATGCTTGTCGCTACTGAGCAGTCCGCTTTAATTAACTTTGGACAAAGCTCCAACCCTGGCTCTTGTTGTGCATCTATAAATCTGCACTTTCGCAAATAATGCACTTATTATTATCGCCCACGGTTGTCCACCTGCTTCTTAATTCCTGTAACCACAAGATCATTGAAAATCACCCACTGAGGACCCGCTGAGGGGTACATGTAGACAATCCCATTAAGCGAAAATAGAGAGACAATAAAGGTAATAAAAAGTATTTCGCGCTCCCTCGCACGACAACACCACAGTCCAGCCGCGGAGAGTTGTCCGATGACAGGTAGAAGGGTCTAGTGAATGGTCTTAACTCTAGCAAGGTTGCCAGGTAAGAAAGGGAAACGCCCACGTCACATGTAAACAAAAGGCTTTCCTGAAGAAAGGAGTCGAAAGGGATGACGAGCCTGAAGGACCCGAAGGAGGAACTCTTTCTTTTAGTGATTCGAAGAAAGGGCTTGTTTTGGTGACTCAGGCTTGTTTCAGTGCTTCATATGCGTGTAACAACGTTGTATAACTAGGCAAGGGTGTGAGGTACGTTTGGGGGACAGCTATTGGCTACAAAACGTGCTGGAGCAGAGTTCTCCGCCCCTCCACTAGAGATGTCACCGGACAACTCTCGCCGGATGGACTGTAGCACCATCAATTCAGGATTCTGCCAGGGAATGGATGAGCATAAACATCCGCTAACCCGAGGTTTGTAATCTCGGAGCCGAATATATGTCAACGGAAAAGATAAAGTTTAAACATAATTTCTCACTTTAGAAACTACCCTTAAATTAAACCTCAACACTCACTGACTGCTTTCAGCTTTAACTGATTTGCCGTATCTCCACGACTCTCTAGGGGTCTACCATCGCGGCACAGACAAATACATGGGTCAAAACCGGAGATTCCGAAGCCGAACAGTCATCAACCCGCGCACATGGAGCGAAGGGGTGGAGGGACTTGTTGCTTCGCCTCGTCGTATCACAGAGCGCATTCGCTATCAAAGCACTCGACATTAATCTTCAGCAAGCAATTGCGGGCGGACAACGACATGTGCCATGGCGGTTTTAACAGAGACAGCACTAACAATTTTTCGATGGTGGGACCCAAGGAGCATACTGAAGGTCCAGGGTTGGAGCTCGACAGTGAAAAATCCACGTAGTCAATGATGATACATCATTAAGTAGATACAAACATCTCAGTTAACATTCAAGATGGGTGCTTATTGTGAACCAGCGACCCGAGACCGCTTAAAAGGAAGTTATAGTGACGATATAAAGCGTAAATTGGCCCAAAAATTGAAAGGAGACACGCTGTGGAATATATAGAAAACACTGCGAAGTCATTATTCAGCAAAGGTCCATTTCATTGAATTTATTTGCGGGTCAGACCCCAACTACGGAGACGTTGTGACTCATGGGAAATAGTGTCTAGTGTAATCTGAATTCATCAATGTTATGACAACCACGACGCGGACGATAACGGTATGTTGATTTAGTGGTAGTGTCTTACGCGGTGGTTAACCCAAGAGCAATGTCAATAAAACAGAAAACTAAGTGACAGAAATAATGAAGAGCATTTCTCGGATCCTTTTGCCTGAATGAGTACAAAAGTTCCTCATGTACTATGAGCTTATATAAGCATTGGCCGGATTGTTTCAGCAGGACACGGCAGTCGTTCTTTTGAAATGGATTTTCACACACTGACGTTTTCCTCTGCCTCCAATTTACAAGCATAATATAAGAACAATAGATAATTACGAATGGCACTCACTTCACCCTACCCTATTCGATAAACTATCAACATCAAAGAGTCGGCCAAGAGCGATTCGAACACAAGGATGTAGATCGCTAAGTTCTCAAATTACATAATATTACATGAAAATAAATACCGATACCAAAACAAGTGAAGACCATTAAGGGCCGTAAAAACGAATGCGACTAATTCTAAAATAAATGGTTTTCAGTCCAGAGCGCAGAGATAGCACAACCAATGCATCGAGGATAGATGGCGGTCGAAAGAAAAACCACACAGTAACGGGACAGCGACCAGTTGGAAGGGGACGAGAATTCCGTTGCGAAATTTTCGAAGGGAGTGAAGATGACGGAGAAGTTCCGTACGGTCAGCCCAGCGTATCGGTACTGTGGGAGAAACTGAACAGCGCAGAAGAATTTCGAGATTGATTACGGACGGGAGAAAGAAGTATTTCGCAGATTTGATCAGCAGACCGAGTCAGCTTTAGATCCTGACGACTAAAATCAATAAATTTAATGCACAGTAAAGGGTGAGAAATAATAATCAGAATAGTATAAACAAAAGCATTGTACCACAGCTGGTTGCCTGTGACAAGGAAAAGCAGAATCGCAAACCCGAACACCATAGCCAAATCACCCCACAGCTAGGGGTAGAATACCATGTTAAACAATGGATCCAAGGAATCCTAGAAATTAGCTAGGCAATATGATGAAATTGTTCGTTGGAATAAAGGAATTCCACACTCCATGTGGATATGAAGGAGTGCCTTCCTTAACATTTAGAAGACCTAGAAACACATGGGATAAATCCTGCAAACCCCTGACAAAAACGTCTGGTTTCCCCCAAATTCCACATTCCCCTCGCCAAACACCGTCAAACATGGCGATGGAGCGCAAGGCTTTGGGAGATAGGTCGGGGCAACTGCGTAGGAAAGACTACGCGCCCACACACTCAAAACTCACCTGGGCCGATGAAGACCACGGGCCGGCTCGCCCCTGCAGAGTCCTGCATCGCAGAGAGGAGCGGCGCCTGCCAGGGCCGACACCAAACAACACGCCCCGACCACTACTCGCCACGAGGGGAGAAAGAAGGCACGCTGCACGTAACCACTAGGCCCTCATCCGGGTCCACTCCTCTGACGACCGACGGGCCATCAACATCTTCGCCTCCTCACACCGAAAGAACAACTACAAGAGGCACACAATATAGGCAATAGTGGTAGGGCACCCAGCCTTATCCACCAAGGCACAGCGACGTCAAGGGGCGATTCCTCGCACGACAAACCGCACTGCTCTCTAATCCAGGGCGACTAACATCCACAAGATGGTTTCTACCAACAACCACAACTGATCGCTCCGGCAATAAATACACAAAGTGGTTTTCAATTGGACACGTGCTGAACTTCACAGTGGCGATGAATCTTCGCAGGTCGGATATATGTGGTATACAATCCGGGGGTGGGTGGGGAAGAGTACTAGAAGAACAGTCGATGCGAAAGACAAGGCACCAAAGGTAATATTTAGCCGCACCAATACAATAACGAGTATGAAATGAGCGAGAGAGAAATTATACCGTGAGAGTGACTGCGCACGTAGTTCAATCGACGGCTGTTTCCTCTCTGCCTCTCTTCGCCTTCCGACGTGGCTTGCGCGAGACCACGTGTCAAACCTCTCCCTACTCCCCTCCCCTTACTCCCCTCCGAACTCCTCCCCACTCCCGAAAGGACGAAATACCACTGCCACCAAGCGTGGCGCTGACGTAGGAGCCGAAGGGGGAGGAAAAAAGGAGTAGAGGGGGAGTGAGGGACGACAGCGAAAGAGACTGATGCCGTCAAGGGAGAACCAAACAGCAGAGACAGCCAAAATTTCACAGATTCGATTTCACAGAATCAAGTCGAAGCGAAATAATCGTAGACTCATCAATTCACGAAAACGACTTATTATGTGCATAAAGGAATAATCTGCTTGGAATAATGAGTACTTAACACTATTCAAGCATTATTTTTCCTGCAGTAAATCAACTTAAACTGAGCATGTTTTTTTCTGAACTGTATGGCTAAATAAACAGATTCTCCTCGTTTAACTAAACTAAAGTCTAAGGCCTAATTTCACGGCAAATGAAAATGACTAAAGAATCCTACACGAAGGTAGAATTATCTACAAGTATTTAACACTTGGCCCCAGAGCAACCATGCTAATGTCAAACATTAACTAGTCTTGAGGTCAGCTCTTCATAGCACGTAATCAGCATAAAAATCCTAATTAACAACGAAATCGTGCATCGACGTAAAAATACACTAGGGCACGGGAAGCCAAGCAAGCGCAGTTAACTATCATGAAGTAATCTCAAACTTCGAAAGAAATTTTGCTTTACTCGCACCTATTTAATACATTACGACGATAAGAGTAACCCAAATTTTCCCACGGGTGTATCAATCAATGAAATACGTGGTAATGACAAAGTGAATTGGTTTACCGTTTTTAAGACATTATCCCCACACCTCCTTAATCAATATATCTAGATTTACATTGCTATATGAGATCCGTCATAATAATGTGCACCACTACACCAGTGTTTAATTCCCTAACTAGGGGCAAAGCGTTCGTGCCTTGCTCTGAATGTCAAATTTCTCCCACAAAGACGATTACTTTTGTCATATAAACCGCGAGAACAACGATGGATTACCTTTCAAGCGAAATATGCTGCAAATTCAAATTTTCAACAGTTTGCTGCGCACCAATATCTGAGATATCGTGCGTCACGCAAGCCTAGGAATTTTCTTTAACAAGTTCAATACGTGGCTGATTACAATAAACCTCATAAAACTACTTCTCCATCAATTAACACTCTCCGCAATCATGCTTACAATTTTCAGCGTCAATATTCTGGAATAAAATTGCAACATTTCTTCCTGGCGAGCAAATCTTCAAAGGGTGTTTTTCATTAAACTTTCTCCCGTCATTTTTGCCGTTCCAAAGGCGAAAGTACGCGATCGCCTGGCTGCAACTGATTGCTGCAAAGTATTCGCAGGCCAAGGGAGTCCAACCGCGCAAAAGGCACTTCCGTAATCCAATAGCATGAAAGGCAATGAACTAATCTAGATCTAATTAACCCGAACGAGGCGCCATCTCAAAAACAAACTTAATCACAAGCGATAAAAATATACGTCGGAGGACTATCGAGGACAACCAATACCAACTAATACCACCTATGGCCTGCCACTGGTTCTCAAGCATTTTCGGCATTAATACTTGTTTAGGAGATTTACATTTTAGGGTTTAAGCAACGAGAAATAAGCGATTTTCCAGTACACCAATCAAACACTAATGTTTATCACAAATTAGCGTTTCCATTCTTTGTATTCGTTATTTTTATACTTTAAAACATTGCAAGTTACAACGGGAAAATATCGTTTTAACTCGATTTCCAATAAGTACACACCTGCCACATTGTCCATTCAATAAGGCTAACTTTCGAATATGAGAAATCAGAGGAAAATACCGCGTACTGTTTTACGTACAACGGTGGAGCCTCATTAATATCTCCCTAAAACACTTCACTCCTTGGGGGGAGTAAGGGTCATGTCACCTACTTCAGCAAAGGTCATTTTCATCACGCTTTTCGTGGATAACTAGAACACCCTCACCTCTAGCAAAATAATAAAAAATCAGACTAGACAACATTTGCTATAAAAGGGGCTTCATCTTTTTCCTGTGGAAGTTGTAGTACATCAGTTATAGATGATGCATAGCTTTTTTATGTCTTATTGATACGCAGTTGAACAACGTTCAATGTTAAATTAACTTAGTATAAACAGAAAAATAAATTTCAAATTGAAAGAAATAGGCTATCGAAAGTGGCTAGAATACAAGGGGTGAATTTAGGTGATCCCAGTGCGAAATAGATGATGATATTTCCCGTGGAAAGTTCCCGCTTTGTGTGTACTTCGGGGTATTGCGTAATGGTTTTTCCTTTCATTAGTCCTACAGCAGGTCTTCATCAAACTCAAAATGTTCAGAGTTCGGCCATGGCCTTGGAACCATTGTGCAAGATGTGTTATTGTGCAAGACGTGTTGTGTGAGCGTGTTTGTGTACATGCTGCATTGAGAAGTTGTATTTCAGGTTGCATATGACGCACTGACCCCTGAGGTCAATACAACCAACGGGAAAAAATATGCCTTGGAAACCAAAATAGTTAGGACCCTACCAATATATCTTGTTCTTTAAAGGTACATAATCCATCCCAACTTATCACTCGCAAACGAATTTCAGCGGAATAGTATTTTGATAACAAATGAGTCTCCAATCTCTGGCAAGGGTATGGGAAATGGGAAATGAGGTACTATTTGTTGATAATCAATCATATTCCCAGTTCCAATGCGAATGTAAAGATCCCATTAAAGTAAAAACATTTTCTTTACGTCCGATTTTAGGGGGGCTTCAATATCAGTGTGCATCAGCCCAATTTTAGATGGAAATCAGCCAAAAATTCAATAGAATTGGTGATTACATTCTTAAACTTTCTTTCTCCTATTCGCCGCTAGTATACCAAATAAATTAATAGCAACAATCCAACACAGTTTTGCATACCCAGCGCGAGCATATATAAAACTAACGTCAGCATATATATCTAAACAGAATAAAGAGCGGAGAAAACTTATTTTCCTATGTTATTTGTGATAGAAATGTTTTCTTGTGTGCTATTTTAATCATCTCGGAAAACAGCGGGACATCTTTTCCCTCGAACAATGCTTGCCACTTTTATTTTCGACGCTTTGGCCATGAGCAGCGTTTTGCAACGCGGGTAAGCACATCTGCGCTGGGGGGGCGCAAGCGGCTACATTGGCGAATTCGCGTTGTTTACCGCGACGAAGGCCTTTCCACGATGTTCCCAGTATCTTGGTGATCATCTGGACCACGGCAATCCATCCTCTCGTAACTCCGTTCCACGGGCAATGATTGAGGGTAACTCTTTCCCTGTGCTCGCAGCTTCACTTACTTAGAACTGATTGTGATATGTATCGTGGTATTTTTCGTAAAGTAACGTAATTTTTTTAGTTCAACATATTTTTTGTGATTTTCGATTGTGATTGAGTTGGAAAAATAAAAAGATCCGTACTTTTCATTTTTTCTGACCCATCACCCACTTCTCGAGCGAAATATCGTCGGGCTAACCCCTTTCGCTTATAAATTCACGGCGTCACCGTCGCTGCCTGTGAGTGACCACTGTTATTGAGCGGCTCAGCGCTTCTCCGCTACTTCTCGGCCTCGCATATTCGTCTTATGTGGTTATTAACACTATTACGATTGAATCTTTCCGTCAAGAACCGGCTCAAATGTATCAGAACTCAAATGACGTCACTAACTCATGAAAATGGGTGGAAACTTTCGCATTTTCTTCAGCTCTAGGTTATGAGAAAATGTTGATGGAGGCTTCCGAGTGCAGTGTGGGCAGATAGGCTTCCGGCGCAGCTAGGCTGGGTTGTCCTCCACGTCCATTCATTTCCATGACGACAGTTTCACCGGCGTTGCAGCAGGCGAAACTGTCCCCACGAAGATGAATCACTTATCTTTCCCAAATACCAACCGAATAATTTCATTGAATTGCGATTTCGGGTCTGACAATGAGAGAACGACCCCATTGAAAACTAGAAACATTTTTCAAGGCTATTCTAACGACACAATAGGGAAATATGGTGACATGCGAAGTCAGGGTTAGGTAAGTATACCGTATTAGTGTAGTTTTTATCCTGCCTATCAAGGGTTAGTTTCTTAATTGCTAGAAACTAAATAGCAGGAAACTACCGTTAATTTTCAATTAATTACGGCCGTGATTAGTACGTTTTTAATTGGGCCCCACTTCCCCCCGGCCACCACTAATAAGGCGATAGATAGCGTCGCATTTTACGTCGTCGCCCACTTTTCTTCCGTAATTCGTAAGAGAATTTACCCACAATACGTTAAAAAACACACTCACTTTAGCTATTACCAATAAAAATAAATTCTGTATCAGACATGTTCTCAGGCAAAGATGTTGATTTATAATTGTTAATTGTGCGTTAATGGCCATTTTTGAGCTCCCAAGCACTGTTAGAACCAAAGAAAAAAATCCTATACACCCGTATGACGATAAGCTCAATTTATTTAGCATATACTGATATTCAACTATATCTAGAAGACAGTTCATCTTGTTCACAAGCGCAGAAGTCGAAAGCCGCTCTTGTGTACATTTACTAATTGTAAGAGGCTCCGACAACACAGCCGAGAGCCAGAATAGTCGTCGCTACCCATAGGCGATTCCATATAACTTCGACACCGTTCGACATTAACCATTGTGGTCTGAAAATAGCCCACTACGAAGAGATTGAGATCAATCCCAGAAATCTCAGCCTGACCACTCAGCCACTGTCCGCAGAATAACAGTCGTTGTGGAAACCAAGCGCCACCGCCGCATAGCATTTCGAAAGATCCGTTTAACATCGACGTGTTCATTGTAGGCTCGGCTTGTGTTAGGGAGAGTGCTGATACAACGCAAACCGCAACATTAGAGGGCACTTAGAACTCAAACATTTACGGCAATAAATACAAAATAAAGGATAATCCTAGATAAAATTTCAAACCTATTTAGCTAAATAAATGCCAGCATTTAATTTCCAAGTTATATAACATCATGTTGGTCCGAAATAAAATGACACGACCAAGGAGATTATATATTTTCTAGCATGTGTCACATGTGACACGAACTTTTGGGATTGCGAAACAATAGGGTGGTTTCCTATTATTTTTTATTGCTTGAATCGAAAGATTATTACTCCTGAAGTACGTATTTCACGCATTTAGATTTTTAAATGACGATATCTATTTTTCGCGATTAAATTAAAAGTGAAAATTTTCAAGCGCGCGAAAACGCGACGGGTAAGTATGAATTCCAGGAAATCTCTCCGTGTGACGTATTTCTCGTTCCCGCTGCCGCCCTGTGAGGTGACCTTGAGGGAGGCTTGAGCGCTGATACGACGCAGGCTGCTAGCGGGTAGCTGAGTACCCTGCTAGCTGGTAGCGCTTGGCTTAAATAAGGATTATTAACACCTTATCAAACGAAGAAAACTTTCCGACCTAAGCCAGTTTTAATAAGTGGTTATTAAGACATGTTTCCCTGAGCTCTGCGCCTCATGCATGCATTTGTGATCTCAAACGATGTATAACTCCTATCTACTCGTATAGAAACTAGGTCCCTGTGACGTCACGTGGAGTGGCATCGCGTGGGCGCCAATCTGGCCTTTTTCAAATGAGGATAAAAATGGACCATTGCCATTCGTCTAAACCGGTATTTCTAAAACGAAATAATTTGTATATTATGAATGCAGTAATGGTGGGTAACGAATCGCAATGAATGCCTTTCGTTTTCTTTGATGAAGGAAACTACCCCATTACAAAGCAGTAAATGAGAGACATCACGTCAAGAAAGATGCCTTATTTACAAATATATCCATGAACCAATGGTAGAATTATTAAATGCAACCGGAACTTACATTCTCACATTTATTTTAAATAAACATGCCTGTAATAAGACAAATCAATCTATATTTTTAATTCGAAGGACACTTTAGAGTCACTGGAAAGTCTTCCCAGATCTCGGGCAGTAAGGTCAAATGCTGGGAATGTCTGGGAGAAGTGAGGTAAGCCGGCGGCGCACCTTGCGAAAGTGGGGAAGGTTAGACTACCCGGAATATTCGCATCAGCCAAGTCGAGACAACACGTCAGGAACGACTCCTGGGAAGGGAGAAATAGATGAAAAACAGTCCTAATGGCTCGAATTCTTCGCCAGAGACACGATGCGACAGCCGACTGATCAATAATATGCGAACATAAATGAAACAGTTGCAAAACGTTCATACAGCTAAAAAGTTGAACGTAAAAATACTCCAAAGACTTAAATAAGCGATTTTAACATCCCCCAACATCCATTACACTATAAATATCACGACCGTAAAAGATTGTATAAGTTACCAAATCAACAAATACTCTTCGGTTATGGCCGAACACGACTTCAGCTTGGATCCTTTCAAAACAGATCACAACATCGAATACAAAGTTAAATGCTTTTAATGAATGCTAGAGAACTGCGAAAAGGTATTCGGCTACGTTTCTCCCTAAGGAGACAATGGACACCTAGCATCTCAGCATCGTTATGGCGAAGTAAGGTGTAATTTAAGTAGGTGTAATAAGCACCCTCTTGTTCTACACACCACGAAAGATATATCCGAAAACAAGATAAATTTACACTATTTTTCATCAACAGGGACTACTACCGAGACCAATAACTAGTTTCATTGCCTCTGTATCACCATGATTGCATACTAAGAGACCTTGTGCAGCGAATACCTTGAAAATTTTCAAATAAAGTACTACATTAAAGGATATCTTTAATTACCAATGCACACAAATTACAGGTTTCAAGTCGAAGAATGCGACCCAACTTTCGCCTCGGCGGGCGAAAACAACGGAGAAAAATCCTCCAGGTCGAATTCTTTCTTCCTCCACTAACGCAATGGGAAACGCCGAGTTTCTCACTCGAGTGGCGATGAAAGTGCCGCAATCATCGTCACACACACACGCACAAGCGGGTTGAGCAGAGCAATAAGGCAAGCGAGAATAACGCGAAGAATGACCACCCTTGGAAATAGCCTCCTCATCCTCTGGTGTCAATGGCACTCTGGGCGTTCGGCCGGGGGCGGTCGCGCTACAAGAAAGGGGGAGACGAAAATAAGACAGTGTGGCTCATCTGCGATTGGAGGGGAGATCGCGCGAATCCGTCCCTTGAGAATGCGGCGAGCAACATCGGCAGACCACCAACTGCAGCACGAGCGCCGCCGACGAGGTCATCCGCGGAAGGTTAGGGTTTTCTTTCGAAGTTGCGATTTCGGTGAAATTTTTGGTGTAGCTTCATTTCAAGGGGAGAGCATAGAGGAGGCCCAATTCCATCTCATAAAATACGGATTTCTGCTGCCATTTAGGTCTCATTTTAATCAATTTTCAGAAACGCCCACGGCGCTGTGATGAATGCAATGTGAATATTAGTCCGATGCAATGTGATGAATGCAATCCACTTTTTTCCAATATTTTTCAGCATAGTGTTTGAAATTGCAACGAATGGCATTCAAAGTTATGACTTTGATAGATCAAATCATCTAGTACATAAATTTCGGTGAACCCCTAATTTCCCGGTGAAACTCGGATCACTTTATAGGTCAGTGACGCGAGTGGCGACTTTTGTAAACCCATTTAAATGCGTGTTGGGTTAAAACTCATTTAGAGGCAGACTTCATCATCCTATCTTGTAATATCCGTGCTTCATTGTATAACAACAGAATATATATGCTTGATCACACAAAATTAGATACTGCCGCATTAGAAAATTTCGCATTGCAAATTGCCAACTTTACAGGGCTAACCATAGTTTATTTTGTTTCTACGTCAAAAATAAGAAATGAAAAAAATTAAAAAATCGTCGTAGGACAAGTGGAAGGGAAGAAGGGCATTGTTGAGATTGGTTTGTAAAAGAAGAATGGAGAGCTGCGTAATACCAATGTTACGATTCTTGACTAATGATGATGATGATGATAAAGTCAGAAATTACGAATAGCAATCACAAAAACAAATTTCGTCAATAAATATTACCGCTCCCGATGATATATTTATTTTAAATTGGCTAAATAAATTAAAATGAAAATGGTATTTGTTAAATGAGTGGGTATTACTTCTCCTTCGTCAAGGGCGCTGAACTAAATGTAATTAAATTTCAATTCGTGATAACATATACACAAACGCCATCGAAGGAATCCCGTAAAGAGGGATTTAAGCCATTTCAATCAAGGATTACCCCAACCTTTGAAAATGCCTTCGTATTCACTGAAATCGTAAGGAAAATTTATGTCCGAACCCTCAAACCAGTAGCGTAACCACGGGGAGTTTTTCCGGGTTTCAACCCTCCCCCTTGAGCCTTTAAGAGAGGCTCTTTCATCCAATGTATAAACTTCGCTGAAATAAATACTCGTACAAAATTAATTTTTTTAGTCCTAAAAATCACGTTATCAACATCAAATATCCCAAACATTTTCCCCGGACTTTTGTCCTGTGGTGTTTTCCATATACCCCGGGAGGGCCCCGAAATCTCCGGTAACACCCCCCCCCCCCATTTCAAAATCCTAGATACGCTGCCTCAAACCACAGATTTGTTTATTATTATACATAGAAACACTTTTATTGAGGGATTTAGAAACATTATCCGTTACTAA
The DNA here is from genome assembly GCF_921293095.1 of Ischnura elegans. Classification (NCBI taxonomy): domain Eukaryota; kingdom Metazoa; phylum Arthropoda; class Insecta; order Odonata; family Coenagrionidae; genus Ischnura; species Ischnura elegans. The sequence goes on along the minus strand of NC_060253.1, from coordinate 83,583,164 downwards.
AACAGGAGTAGACTACTTGCAGAAAAGTTTCTCGGGTTTTCCATCGGTTGATGTCGTCTATGTCTCCCGACGTTTCGATCCGCGACTTGCTGATCATCCTCAGGGGATCTTCCGAATGAGTTCGGAATCGGAAGATCCCCTGAGGATGATCAGCAAGTCGCGGATCGAAACGTCGGGAGACATGGACGACATCAACCGGTGGAAAACCCGAGAAACTTTTCTGCAACTGATACGCCGGGAAAACCTAAGATCATACATAGGAGTAGACTAGTCAACCACGGAAAAGGTGGTAAGACATAAAATATGCCAGCCTCACTTCGCAAACCTTTTACCCTCGAGATTATATCTATATCAGCAGTCCCCCAACAACTTAAAGGCATTTACAAAAGCGGTATCACTAGTGATAAGAAGCTTCTTCCCTGGTTTTATCTAGGTCTTTCGTCTTTCTGCGAATTTTAATGCTGGAAACTTGCTCTTCACCAAATACCATACATGCATTTCTTCGCAATTTTAAGGGGCAGCCAATTACTAGATCACCTCTCAATATAGGATAGGCTCATGATTATATACCCTTAAAGGCCGTTTTACACGGTACACGGAATTGCGCTGTCTGACGTACGTGTGAAGGCGCAATCAAAATTGCGTCGTGTAAAGCGGTGAATTGCTTGAACACATGCGAGAATACGTGGACGTGAGATGGCAAAATAGCCGCTGTTCTAATTTCGTTCATGCATTCGCGCAATTCCACGCCATTTTAGAAATTAATGCAGCTCTAACCTGCGCAATTCCGTGTACCGTGTAAAACGGCCTTTAGGCATTGAATTCACCAATAAAGTACTTTTTCATAGACAAAAAACCGGATATTATTTCAAACAAGTTAGTTTCGGCATGTTTTTGGATCAGGATGAGATATTTCCCTAGGCATCCATTCATGTGTCACTACACCCCTAGTATGTAACGCACGGTTTAGCACTCCTAAATAATGCCGATATAATTGCGCAAAATTGAAAAATTGAAGCCATAAAAACAGAAACAATTGAGAAGCTGCAACCTATTCTCCATCGGTTTTCGAAGTTGGTACGTCAATCACGTTAACAGTAGATACGTTGCTTGGGCCAAATATTCGCCCGAACATAAAAAAATATTTCATGAGAAGCTAGCCTTGGGGTGAGTAATGAGCATGGATCATTCGAGATCAAAGTCGAAACGAATCCAAGAACTAATGAAATGATGAACGCTAGGTATGGCTCCGGGAAAAAACCCGAACGATTAAGGACAACTACCTGGACCACTAGAGTCACAAGTCTCATTAACTGTGCTCCACATGCGCAACACGAAACAGCTAGCTGAAATTCATATCCTGAAAGGGAACCTCAGGCGAAAACGCAATCAGCAATTTGTCAGCATCCCATATTGATGTTCCGACCAATTCCCACGGTGGTAAATTGTATCCGTCCACGGATATGATCGAAGATGTACAGGAGGAAATGAAGTTTTTACTCAAAATTGCAAAATGACCATTTCCATGGAAACTACAGTATCGTTGGAGTCAATTAATCGACGATTTTAAATGCCGAGGAGAGAGGGGGTAAGGGTGTGCAACGATGGCTCGAGGATTGACAAAGTTCAATCTTGGTCACGTACGCAGAAGCCGAAATTCACTATTTCCTATACTTCCATTCCGCGGGATACCATTTATTCTACGATGAATGTAAGATATATCAACGAATCGATGCTTGAACCTATTTTTTTCAAGTAGAGCTATTTTACCACGATGGCCTGGTACCAAAACTTAGTTTCTTTCGATATTCTACCGCAATAGGGGTAAAAAATTAATGAGGCCCATATTTTTCCGTTATCCGATCCCTCTACGACTCCTGGAGCGATTTGGGGCCATGTATCACGTTGAAATGAATGGTGGAGGCTGATTCTTTATGGAGGTCGGTTGTAGGATATGAAGTAAAGGTACTTTGCTCTTCTCCACATAAATATTTATATAAAAAAATGAGTCAACATATTTCACTGCACTACAGCATTATCAGGGCTCATAGTTCTGTACCTTATTGTTTTGAAGTGAATAATTTTAACTCATTTTTAAACTAATATTTACGTGGAAAAGTGCAAATACTTCATGCCCTGAAATATCTAGGGCCTTAACCCTTTCGCAGGTGAGAGAAAGACGTCACGCCCTATCACCGAGGGTCACCGCTTCTCAGCTACTCCAACTCTAATGCATCGGCTTCGCGTCGTTCAGTCTAAATTATTGAAAGCGATTACACCCTCAATGAGCGGTCTCCTTGAATGACGCCTTTACAGAGTAAACGATTTCACTCTTTGAGGACGTCATTCAACATGTCATATAACAACTAACAAAAGGCTGGCGACAACTGACGCGCTTAACTCGCGAGGTAATGACTCAACGACGAAGATTTTTTTTACCGCCGCAACTTATCTTTTCTGTCCATCTACCAGAATCTTTCAATGAATTGCGATTTCGGCTCAGAGTGAACGATCCCATTGAGGAGGACTGCGGCGAGTGGTCTTCAACCGGAAGCATCGGCGGTGCCTCAACGGCTATGATCGCGAGGATCCGAGGAAGCACTCACAGAAGCGACGCAGTACGAATCCCCCCTTCTAAGTAGAGAGGGGGGAGCTGACCCCTCTCCCTTCCCCCCCTCGTAGTGTGCCGTGAGTCGTTGCACCCCTCTGAGGGGCGGCATGCGTCCTTGTGGGGGTGGGGGGGAGGGTGGGGATATAAGGGTCATTGGCCCCTCGCGCACTTCCTTTCTTCCTGGCATTCACCTGGGCCGCTCAACGACCTCCCGCCGCTTGTTTTGGTCGCGAAGGGACTGTGACGTGCCGCGGCTACCAATGTGCGCAGCCTCTGGAGGCAATGTCTCCCCGTGGCGTCACCGTCGCCTCATCGTAAGTCCGCCACATCGCCATTCCAGGCAAATAGTGCGCAATTTCAAAATTTCCTTCATATCGATTTAAAAAAATATTTTTATCGCAATTCTATATTCACGAACATTTCAAAATAAGATTCTCCAGTCGGCCCCCATATTTGTCTTCACCCAATGCGCATTTAAATGGGTTCATAAAAGTCGCCACTAGCGTCGCTGACAGACGGAGATATTTCTGGTTTCACAGAGAAAGGAACTATAATTAGAGATATCGTTCGTAAAGAATATACGTGAAGATGTAATCTACGAGAACTTTTCAAGGCTAATCCTCGCGAATGTAAAGGCAGTATGTTAAATATTTAGAATTAATGGATCCCTCTCACTTCATAGCAGCGCATAATTTTTTTAATTACGATGAGATCGAAGTGGCAACAACGAGCATGTGTCAATGGGATAGACTGATGCCTCCTTAACCAATCCCAAGGCTTACGCGTCAAAGTTGACTGAAATAACCAGTGGCGTAACTATGGGGGGGATAGATATATTTGCTCCCCCAAAGCCTCGGAGAAATAATAAAAAAGTATTTAAACTAATTTCTAGTTTTGGCATATTATATCTGCGTCAGCTTAACGTTAATTTTTTGGTGCGAAAATGATGTGAAATGTATTTCCAGGCATGTTATTTTTCATAAATTTTCACCAACAGGGGTGGGGTATCATCACCCCAGGCTATCCCATCCCCCCAAAGCATAGTCCTAGTTACGCCGCTAGAAATAACAATAGTACTATTATGATCGACACGTACTTGAAGACAGTGACTGCCAAGAGATAATGAACCGATTTAGACTACAGTCGGAGGTGATCTGATCTATTACCGAATCTGAGGCAGTTCAGCTTTGAACGCAGTAGGAATAAGTAGATGAGTTTATGGTAATATCGCAACGGCAGCGTAGATTTAACTCCACGGGCAAACTATATTGCAGTGCCTTGCTTTTTTCAACTCATTATCTAAGGAGTATAAACTGCAAGTCAAATTTGTTTTAAATTTTCGCATAACAGAAGAGGCGATGAAAATATTTCAATCGTAAGCTTAATTTCTTTAGTTTTAACTAATCAAGACGCTTATTAGCACTCATGGAGCACTTCCGTAGGTAGCGAGATCTTTTTTTCAACTACGCCTGTCACAGTCAACGTCGAAGTTGGCATGTACGACTGTGACAAAAGCGATATCGCGCAACTACCATCAACACAGAAACATAGAGTGCCCTAATATTGATAATACGCTTAGTGATGGTAAAAGTGGGAAAAAAGGGAAAAGCAAAAGCTATGTCGGTGGTAGAGGGTAAATATTTTTATCTCCCTTTGTTTGTGAGGAATGATTCGTAGTGGCATCGTGATACTTCGTAGTCATTGTCCACAGAAAAGAGTCGGGCGAAATAAAAGTTTTTTGCCGACTACTACAGCATTAAATGTTGACGAATGAACCCAGCTTTAAAAAATTGAAGCCTATTCTATCGTTTCACCGATGAATTGCTATGAAACATAAACGTTACGAGTAATTTTATTCGACCGCCACTTTTTCCTAAAGTGTGATCGCAAAGTGGCTCTTGCTGCATTCAGACAACGTACATCTTTTTCACTTTAAAAAGACTTCAAGCAGATCATTGATGAAGATATACAAAGCAAAACTAGAGGACGGCGGGTTAACTCCTCGCCGGCTCACGGGTCTGTAATAAGCCTAGGAGGCATGACAGGGATGTTTGTGATTGCCCTTCTCGTTAGCTACAATGAGAGTGTCATCTGTACTACATTCACAAGGTAAAAGAAATCGAAAAAATACATAAATGAGGCAGTAAATGCAAAATCCGCCAACATCTTATTTTTATCGAGACTTCATTTATGACCCACCACTTTATCGTCAAATAATGTGTACAATAGACCTGTAATTTAAATTTTATTTTCATAAATCCAAGCATTGGCAAGAATAAAAAAGAAAGCAGCTTATTTCTTACATAGATGTTCGACAAAAATGCGGTGAAAACAGATATTTATTTATGACGCTAAGCAAGGAATTTTTAGGGGATATCCTCATTTTACAAGAAAACGACATTTACATCATGCATCGTGGAAGTGTCAAGGCAAAGTCTGAGACCTCCCTTGAAAAATACGCCCTAAGTTTTCAACAACAATGACCGAGATAACGACGAAAGATGTGTCCAAAAATGGATTGGAAAACAGTATTCCCAACTAAGAGCAGCTGAGTCATATGTCTATCACAGATATTAGTGTTGCTTTTCCACGAAAGCCGACTCACGAAAACGAAGTTCGAGAACTTGTACTTATTGAGCTACTGAGTTTCGTTTATTCAATGGAAATCTTCCATATGAAAAACGAGACACTTTGCTGAGCTCATTTGAGAGTCAAATAAAAATACTTCTCGCACACGTTCTCGGTTTTATTAACAAATAACGAAAGATAAAACAAATAAAATGAGAGAGAACTTCGGAGGAAGATTCAACTTCGTGCTATGAAACATTTTCAGGGAAATCAGATGTCGGGTTAATTTATGGCAAGCACTGCGAACAGATAATGACAGATGTGCTGAATCGCGGTCGGTAATAAATCGTCAATGAGGAAAGAGGAAATTGAACTTTATTTTCCTGGTCACTTGTCCCTTGCCTCGTATGGTTTTAATACCAGCTTCCACTAGTCGAACCATGGATCAGGAAAGTGAGTCTCCGCGAAGAAGGAAATACGAGCATCGCCAATCTCTTCCTAAGCTGCTATCTTGCAGCTCGCAAGTCTGCATCTGCCATGTGGTGAGGGCCGAAATCTCGCGCTTTTTCCCAAAGCGAGCTGGGCTTCCCGAAGCTTGGGTTCTCGGATGATGGTGACCCAGAATTCGGATCGATTCCCCCTTTCCGAAGAATGCCCTCCTCACTCTCAGCTCGCCGGCTTTCCCTCGCCTTTCGCTCGCACTGAGAAGAGGAACGTCGACCCAAAGTGCAACGGACGCGACCTATCCCCTCCAAATACGCCAAAAGCCGCTTAAAACGCGCCCAGACATCAAACCGCGCGGTTTAGGAAATACCGCAGGTCTCACCTAGTTCCCAAAAGTCATATTTACATGATTTCCATTGATACTCATGGGTATTTTATTCGCGAAATTTATCCAGACCGGGCGATACGAATTAAATAGCGCAACTTCAAGCGATCAACGCCTATGGTGACACAATATTGTCGTAAATTATCCCATCCAGTTCATAAGAGGCTAACTTTAAATTTAGACGTTATTTTTTGTTTTCCTTGTTTCCCGTAATAACGCGTGTTACCAGTAATGTCGGTATTAACTCTGTCCCACGAGACCCGCGATATTACCCGACTTCGCAGTACAGGTAACCCCAGACTTGGGTGCGCTCTACTTACGACTATCCAAAGTTACGACCAAAATTATTCATTAAAAAATTATGAAAAATCCCCAAAATTTCTTGAATATATCACGACAATCACACGCATATTGAGGCAACCTATTCATCCTATTTTCAGCGGGTTTTTCTTTTACCGGGAGAGGGAAATTTTGTTTTTATGTTTTTGTTGTTATGTTCATTGTTTTGGAATGTTTCTATTACAGTATGGCGCAGAGCGAAAATTTCACGGAGCGAATCAATTTCAGTAGGCACAGCAAACTTCAAGGCTAGATTGTGGCTTAAAAATGATTTAATATACGTACATATGTCATTTCCAACTTACGATCAACCCGTCATACGAGCAAGTCTTCGGACCTTATTCTATTCGTTAGTCGGGGAGAACCTGTACTTCAATCGATGCTATTTTGCGTGACTGAGGAGAAGAAACCTAAAAGAATAGTCTGATACGGAGCGTTGGGCGTTACACTATAAAGAATTGTGGACCCTAAGAAAAGACTGTATGTGTTCGAGATTTGGGAGTAGAGGAGAATTAAGCTGAGGTGGATAGGAAGGAAAAGGAAGTGCTTAACATAGATGATGAGGAGAGAAACATTCTTTCTCAGTCGATTCAGAAAAGACAGAGGGTCTACATTACTCTTTCTTATCGAATTACATGAGAATAAGATGGTAAAAGCCAAGATAGAGGGGGCATGTCATAGGCGCGTCATGTAGGCGCGGAAGGAGGAGGAAGAAAATATGGTTTATGGGTTAAGTAGAATGATAGTGAAAAGGGGATATTGTAAACTAAATAGGGAGATTCAATGTGGGAGGAGGACAAGACAGGGTGATTCGAAAAATGATTTATGTAAAGCTACGTTGACAGGTGGAATACTGCATGATAATAATAACAATAATCAATGATTTCTTCGTGGCATTTCGCTATGTCTTTTCCGCATTCTGGATCACGATTTGTCTTTTTACATATTCTGAAATAAATAACTCTCACTGCCTCATTAGTCACTCACCGCTTCGTAGCGGCAACTCGCCCTCGTATTTTGCCAATATAGATGGGGCAATGAGATACATTTACTGGCTCGGGACACTCGCTACTCAATGGCAATTGGGAAGTAAGGGAAGCGATTGGTAAGGTGGATCACGGATTAACCGACTTTTTTAGGTAAATGAAGTCCTATTGGTGAGAGAAGCAGCTGAGAGAAATATCCCTCAGCACTCTTAAACGGAAACTTGGGCGTATTTGGAGTAGTAAGGCAGCGGGTGAGATGGATGGACTTGAGAAAATTAGCAAAAAAAAGATGATGGATGGAGCTTATTTTGTGAAGGAACATTATCATGTATAAATGCGCTAACAAGTCCTTATCTGCGGTATCTCTGGAAAATTACGAGAAAACTTTCGATTATAAGAATATTCTACATACACTCCTGGCATTTAAACACATTATCTCATAGAGATCGAAATGAAGAAGAGAGCAGTTCAATTACAAACGAGCCGATCACATTCCAAGTAGGACATGCTACTTGTGATTAGATAATGAAATTTCTCCAGAAAATTAAAAGGAATTTTAGCCATTCCAAGCATCGGGAAAAAACATTCTATTAATTTTTCCTCAAACACATACTAGTCGCAGGTAAAAATCACGTTTTATTGAAAACAAAAATTGAACCTGTAATTACATGGCGCCCTTCTTTACTGAGCAGGTGCAAACTTGTGAGTGGTACCTTCGTGCGTACCAACATTATAATAATCTGCCCCTTACTCCTATGGTAAACCTAGAGTGCTATGGACGTAAAATGGCTATTCAGAGACGAAGATTTACCGCTTCCACCACCATAACTAACTATTAGAAAACGACTACAGCCGTCACCAAGCAAGGAATTACCTGTCATTGAATAACCCAGAGGGTATGGTGGAATAGTGCGAAAAGAATGACAATGCAGAGGAATTTGTTAGACATTGTGCTTTCCCGTACCCGATTCGTAAATTTTTCTCAGATCCTCAACACGACGATACTCAACTTCTGCCAACGCGTCGTTGACGAAGTAAGCACAAATGCAGACTATCGACCGGAAGAAGTGAGAAGAACGCGCTTACGACGTGTGTATTCTGAATAGACATATGCGACGCCCCGCCACGCCGCCGAGTATTCTCACTCATAAAATAGGTGTTTGTTTAGAATTTTCAGAATATGGCTTTTTTCTCGTCATTTCCATTGAAGAGATACATTCAAAGCACGCCTTTGAATATCGTGATCGCTCAAGGCAGTCGTATAATGATAATGCTTTAATTTAACTTATTTCCGTACATTATACGCCGAAATAGAGAGTTCCAGTATTTGACTTAAAATCAAATTTTAAATGCAAACGTAGGTTATTAACACTGCGTATCATAAATAATGGCTTAAATCGCGGCAAGTACACAAGTTCATGAGAAACACTGTAAAAAAATTTATTTAACTATAAAAGCGTATTCAAAATCAGAAATCTTCGCATTAAGGCCTGATTCTTTAGAACTGAGAAATTGTAAATAATTGTAGAACTCAAAGACTACGATATTACGTGTAAAACAAGACAGCTCGACTACGTCGCCGTTCACGCTCCAAAATTAACTTCACAGCTCTGGGAAATATAGATGTTTCATCCCGCGATGTCTTCCTTCACGATTCACGCTTTGAGTAAAACAATGCACGGAAGAAAAGCGTTGAAACTAATGACACTGCGCTCCAAAGTAATATCACCCTCATTCAACTTCGATCAAAAATGACGCTAACATCAACCTTATTTAACCACGTTTCCCTATATTTCTTAGGAACGTCGCTATAAACCTAAGGCATCAAAATCCTAACGCTTAATGAGCTGTTGGTTTCCCAGCGAATCCACTAGATAAAAGTGCTCTCGGATTTTAATACGAGTAAGAGCTCACTACGTCGGACGTTTCCAGGTGCACGTTCCAGGTTTTCCGTCAATGATGAATTTCCAACCCCGCAGAGTACATTATGAATATGAAAATTCATTCAGAACTCTCTCTCTCACACCAGGTTGGAAACCCGAGATCACTCAATCCACTGACGTAACGTGCTCGTCATGGTCATTAATTCACAAATTATTCAATACGCCAGCCTCAACAAGAACAAGGGGATAGTTCCATAAAAACTCGCGTCCATTGCACCCAAGGTTCTACAGCCTAAGAACCTTGCATTGCACCCACGTGGTCTCTGTCGCCACTATCATTCCACTACGAAACGAGTGGGAGGGGAGACAGTGTTGCCAGATCCTCCAGATTGTGAGCCGTTCTAATCACTGGGACACCTGGGCTAACGCACTCAAGCCAATCGCCGCTGAGTTCATTTTCTACGAAATCCCAACCCCTTTATACATACATCACGAATATTCCTTGGGGTGACCAAAGCCAACACTCCCGTGCTGAGTCCATAGTCCTGATGCCTCCGACTCACGAAGAGTTGAACGGTAGCAGCTGGCGCGGCCGGATACGTAACGAGACACGGGAGGAGATTTGGATATGCCACGCCGAGATAAATATCTCTATAGCGGGATGAAATAACAGACATTTTTGTTCATTTACAATAAAATCGGCACGAATCCATACGAAATTGGCCAAAGAAATCATGAGAGATATTTCGCTGAACGGATAGATATGGGAATTCCCTTTTCCCCCGAACCATTAAGGACATTAATAAATTCAATCTTGTTTGAGCATTTGTTTTTTATACGTAAACGGCTGGTGTTCAGACACCCCCTGCTACACGCCTTTTTTTAGCGGCTTGCGGGGCAGTATGTAGATGCAGATGAAGTCAGAGTTACCACATTTCCTTGCAAAAGAGGAAAAAATACGGCGAATAAATAGGAGTCGAATTTATTGCTCAGTAACAGTGCAGTTGCATCATCATCCACGTAAGGTTTCAGACACTCTACTAAAGGAAATGAAACATTAGCATTTAACACTTTCTAACACCAGGATTTGCGCCAAATCTATTGGGAAACATCGCCCAGCCTTCAAATCCTGGGAAAACCGTACATTAATAGAAACGTTAACTCACAATAATTCACAAAGATAAGCCTACGACACTCACACGATAGCAACTCGTATGCAAAAAAAAATAACGGGGGACTTCAATGATTTTGACACTGCGAATAACTGCAGGATTCAGCGGTAAATCGTCCCGTTTTATCGTAAATTCAAAATCAAAAACCGAAAATATACCAATTACGTTCGCTTCCACGGCCAAAACATAATCAAGGGGAAAAAAGTTTCCGAGATGAAGCTCGCCATTTCACTTATTTTCTCATGTCATCACAGGATCTCCATAGGTTAACCATTCCTAATTTCGGCAGGCGCGCCATGTGTTGGAATAGAATCCAAAGTTCAACTAAGGAAAATTGCAAAAACTTTCAGGCATGAGGGGACACATCTAACTATGCCGGCATACCGTGGCATGAGCCACTCAGGGAATCTCCATTAAGTGTAAAATAACTATCATCTAACCCGGTGATTACTCTTCGGCCTATCGTTTGATGCCCGCGGAATAAATAAAAACTCCACTCGATGATCCAACGCGAAGGTTGGTTTGAATAGGTGAGGGTAGAGCTCACCCCAGACTCAGCCACTGGTGTGTAAATATTACACATTCAGGGATTCTTGGAGCCTGCGAACCCAGGACACTTCGATAAGCAGCCAAGCGAAAGGCCTTGAGAATCTGCGTTCGCACAAAAAATTTCGACGACGACAAACGACGGCTGCCTCATCGAAAATCACGAGATTAGCCGTGCTACAAGAAACACTATAAATCTAGTCACACGAAACAGTACTCACCATCACCCCAGTCCTCTTGAGGCTCCAGGTCTGCGGTAAGGGAGGGAGGACTGGAGGAAAGTCTGCCACAGTCAGTGTAAGAGAATTGCAGTGAGTTAAGGCGGTCGGGAGTCGACACCGATTGCTCCAAGGCTCAAACTTTGAAGTGCTCCACGTTTATCGCGCCCGAGGCCTAAGGGATGAGACGACCGCATAGATTGAGATAAGCGATAATTGGAATACAAGAGACGATAAGCCAACCCGCTCAATTGTCCGCCTCGATTGCGAAAGAGGAAAACGCAGAGGCAAATCGGAGAGGAACGTGTCCGAAAGAGGTGTAGGCCATGGCCAGAGAGGCTAGCAGGTGCCGGTACACGTCTCGCCCAACGAAATCACACAGACTCGCAGTCCAAGACGGAACTCGAACATTTTGCGTCTTTAGAAGAACTATTTTGCATTAGAGAAGTGATTGATTTCGAACGATCGCGTGAACGGCACTGAAATTACCTAGTTCACATCCTTCGACCAATGTGCTATAGATTAAAAATGAAGAGACCCGTAGTTTTCAGGTTATTTTTCGACCCGTCGTCTATTCACTTCCCGAGATATTCGCATGCACCGAATGAAAAATGACGTATGCCATTTGATGACGTCACGCTCTCGTACCGAACAAGTTACCGATTCTTAGTAACTCCTCTTTCCATCGCATCTGCCTTGCACGTACGGAATGAACACTAACGTAGGCAATTCGATGACGTCACGCACTCCTGTAGAACAGGTCACCCATTCTCAGCTATTCCTCTGTTCATCTCATCGGCCTATCATGGCTCGCTGTTCAAACCCAGGCGAGCGATCCTTTCCCTCCATAAGCAGTTCTCCCTGAGCAAGTTAACGGACTAATAGTATAATATTAATAATGTCGCCAACTCATGATAAGGAGGGCGGCAATTAATGAGTTTCATTTTATTTCGCACTTATGAGAGAATGAGATAACGAACATATTTTTCGTCGGATAGGATTTTCCATTTTTTTATTTCTTTCCACTGGTTTTATATTCGATTAAGAGAATTCATTTTCTAGATCGACAACAACAATGGTTGTTAAATAAGGAGCATTTGACGCTCTTATAAGAGTGAAAATTATGCGAATTTCTATACTGAGGAAAGCGGCCTGCTTCCCAAAAAATATAGAATGTGGAGAACTCAATGAATCCTAATCCAGAGTAAAATACAAGATTTATTCGTAGCATCTAATCAAAGATCACACCAGAATATAATCATGGAGGAGCTACCGTCTGCAGTAACAGCCTCGATACGTCAATCGTATCCAACTACGCTGTGCTCCATTATGGTGGTTCCTCATGCTCGGCCATGTGATAGATTCCAACTCCATAAGAATACCCAAAGCCAACCAACATTTATTAAAAAAAAGTTTATTCTGGAAAAAAACACTCAAGGGAAACATTTATCAAGTAATTTTGAACTTTTTTTTTCTAAATTGGTGCTTGATTATAGTGACATTATTAACCATTGGATTGAATTCAAATTTCAGAGAAACGAAACGTGAGCGTAAAATTCCCAAGCACCTCTTTTCTATACTTGAATATGGGGCCAGCCGGCGTGCGAAGATTGCTAACCCTTGTTTCAGGGAAAGCCCTCGGGGAAACTTCAACTCGTAAGCTATTACTATTTACCCATTTTATGTGTATGAGTAAGTATTCTGTATATGAGCGAGTATTCCATGCATGAATTCACGAACTGAATGCAAGCTCGTTCATGGATAGCAATGGAAACGGAAGTCAAAATTAGTAAATTGGGTCAATTGCCTTACGTAATAACTACCTTCCTGTCTCGACTATGAATGCCAACCTTAATTACAATTAACGTTTCGCACAGAAAGTGCCACATACTTCACACCTGAAATGTTTAGTTTCGCAGACCGATGCTATCCTTGACAGTGGGCCGAGCGTTGATATTTTCCGTGCTTCAGAATGAAAACTCGTGTATTCTTCCCGAATGCAATACTATTTGGGGATTAAATTATGTGCACGTATAGGAGTTTCGACTCGTTTCCATGGAATTATCGTTTTCAGTCGAAGCGAAACCTTTTCATGCAAAAACAATCAAGCGAATATTATTTCGTGCTGGGACGAAATATTTTAGAAACATTGCTATTTCCATCCTCCACGGTTACAACTAAATCTTAGCATTTCAATTCATTCACTTTTTAAGGTTTTCCAGATCATCGGCAACTTTTTCCCAGAACTTAAAAAATGGTAGGTAATCGTATTCATCAACATAAGGTAGCAAAAATTGTTAAGACGATTTATTATGCTAGATTCTCACTCCGCAAATGTTATATAATTTACAAATTATTGGGAGAGAATAAATATAACAAGAAAGTCATGACATCTGATGAATTTGCTCTTCGCGAGGTGCACACAAAAAAAAACAAAAACATCAAAATGGCTATCCAGCAATGCTAAGACGACGCAAATGCATCCTAATATACCAACTTATGATAGAAAAATAAATAGATATAAGCGGAATACAAAAAAAATGAATTTAGTACGAAATACAGAAACGGTACACCTCAGTTGCATGATTAGCGGTATTACAAATTAGCAAAAAACATTAAAATGTAGCAATTAAACCAAGATGAGGTAAAAATAAACCATATCTTATATGGTAGAAAAGTGAACACATTCCCAGCTCACATTGATAACTTCCCCGACATTTTTCAAGTCTGTAGCAACCCTGATCTCTAGTGTGTGGATGGTGTCCGAATGTCTCATAATTTGCGAATTGAAGCGAAGGGAAGGCAATTGGCCTCCGCGAATAAGCGCACCGCTTAACATAGGAAGCGACATCCGGCTGCCTGCGGCCGCCTTCCAAACTCGCCTTTCCTCTTCCACCGCGCATGCCACTATTTCGTCGAGCAACTGTTTCATACAGGCACGTGGCCAGAGACAGTGCTTTGGGGGCTGCCGGCCCCGCAGAAATTATTTTCCTCGGTGGCGATTGCCCGCGTTACATCCCTTTGGAACACAACTAGCACAAAGGCACTTCCTCTCTCGATTTTATCCCAACAACTGACGGCTATGGACTGACATCAAACATTCAGATCTGAAATTTCCTCAAAATGGAATAATAATAGGTACTGCTGCAAGAGTCCGAAAGTTTAATACATTTTTGCTTAATCTGGTGGATTACATAACCTACGCAGACCGAGCCCTGATGACTACGGCAATCTCGGTAAAAAAAAAAAAAAATTACTGCAGTATGCAAACAAAATTTATACGTAACTTCTCAATGATGCGCGGGAATTGACAACAAACAGCCAGTGTATGCAACCCTTATACCACCAATCCCTTCCCGAAGCAAATACCTGCTTTGATCCACAAATATTGTAATCAGGTATGCGTCATGCAACATTAGAAAGGGGCACCACCCTATGAACGGTGCGACAAGTTAAACTTTTAAGTATCTACTGATCTAATATTCATGGGTGATTCGCAATGAAGAAAATCGCTCGGCTTAACCGGGGTTCGAACCCGGATATCCTTCTTCCGCTAGGATACGCTAGCAGCTACAACGCCAAGCCAATCCGGAGATACGGGTTAGTATACCAGCCAAGCAAAATTATTCATGCATAGAGAACTTTACCCCTGTTTAATACCTTAGAACCCAAGCGCATTCCTGCGAACAAAGTTCCTTTTTCAAGCAGTAACTTAAAACTCTTTAAAAAATTTGCAGGGTTAAATATTTGCAGACGGCTGAAAGGATAATTGAGAGACACAACGCACTACGAGAGATTAGACAATTAAAAAAATCAGAAAAATAGATTCGGGAACGCCAAGGTTCAAAAATTCTTTCTTTTTCTTCCGTCACAATTTTGATACTTGGCTGATTTGTTTCGCATTATTAGCGAATAATATGTCTAGCAGTACTAACACGTCGATAAGAAATTATCTTTTTTCTCTCGGGCCCCTAATTTATGATAATGTTCCTGTGAGATTTGAAGTACCGTGCGTATCGACTACGTTTACCTCAATGCAACGGATGAGACACCTGCTCTCTGTAAAGATACCAGGAGTTTGAGGGGCTCTAGCGTCTAAACAATGCAATCAATTTCAATGCAACAAAAGCAAACGAAAGATATTTTTTTCTACTTTGGATGCTTTAATTTTACAAATCTTTGGCTCCATACTAGTTGCAGTACTTGATATTTTCTCAAAAAAGTTCCCGTTTCTTGCGCGTAAAATCAAGTTGCCCAACTTTGAGCGCTAGGTATTCCCGTACTTTTCGTTCCAGTAACTTGCAATTTTGATGCAAGAAAGCCAGATCTAGTACTAACAGTTTGCAGAAAACAAATTGAAGATTTGTTGTAAACAACGCAAATCTCTGCTAACTTCGAAACCAATGGGTTAGTAGAGCAGGTGATGAAGGACATTCAGCAGAAGACAACAGCAATGGGTGATAAAAGGTTGACCAATAGGAGAATTAAGTGGAGAGCTGCGTCTAACTAATCTTTACATTGACGACTGTTGATGAACAGTAACGGACCCAGGATAAGGACAAGGTGGTGGATAGGTGGAGGGCCTGGGGGATAATTTACCAGCGTAGAGGGGGTACGCGAGGTTAAGAATATTTTGAGAAAGTCGAGGCTTGTAACAACACTATAAGATTGATTCGGAGCCATCCTCTCCTGTATATATTCGACAACTGAACAAAATTACAATTTTATCTAGAATACATTGGATACCGCATGGGCTACAGTTCCCCCTAGCCCCTCTCTGGAACCGTTGATGAAGATGACGAACCTTGTCTTGGGATGGCTAGTAAAATACAAAAATACTCTGAATCATAAATTGACTACAATTCAGGTGCAATTATGTGAGGTAGTTGAGTTTAAGTACGTCTTATAAGTTGTATATTAGTACAGGCTCAGGCGATGTCGCCGAAACGTCATAATCGCGGAGGCCCGGAGTGTGCTGAGGCGCAGACTGCGGGAGAAAGTGTTGCGGCTGGAAGTGGAGCACCACGGCCTTTGCCCCCTCCTCCCTCTCCTCCGCATCATTTGCTACCCCCTCCACCACCATGTTACTGGCCGGTTTCACATGAAAAAATAGCGATAAATTAACCATTAGAAGCCATAACGTGAGATTACACTGCCCAAAGGTCCATGGCGGCGTTCGTAGAAAAATTTAGTGCGAAACCTGGTTAACCAGTAAGCGCCTAGCGATACAATAAAACACCAGCTGCTACTTACTCCTACCGCATGACATGTTTATTTTTTTAACGGCTTCGAAGAATTAAAAATCAATCAAAAGATATAAAAGCGCATGTGTCGAAAACTTTGTGCACTGATATAAAGAGCTAACAATAAGCTTTTCACATCAGTTCACATTTTATCACTGGAGTAAATATGAGGGGATGATGAAGCCTTAGGGTAACTTTATTAGTTTGAATGGAATATTTTATTACAGAACTTCAAATCGATATTATATTAAAAAAATTCCGATAAATATGCGACTTTACGACTTATATCCCTTCACGATGACAGCGACGGTCTATGTTTGCTCATTACAGGTTTGCTCAAAATAAAAAACAATTGATTTGTCTTTTAAAACCACGTTCATTGCCTTTTCGGCTTGCCCTACTGTTATTTCATGTTTGCTATCCGTTTATAATGACATTAAATGTTGCATCAAGCGGTGGATTAGGAATTTTAAATACATATATGTCCGTATATCGGCATTATTATCATGAGACGGCATTTCGCCTGCCAATCTTCCGTTCGTAAGAGGTCGGCTCTGCATAAAATACTGGTTCCTACTCCTTGACTTTCGACCGTCCGACTCGAGGCCTGGTCATAGAAAACACAGAACATACAGCAAGTACATATAATTATTGGCGAAAAAATAGCTTCGAAGCTGCCTCTGCAGAACTGAAACAGCAAATTGCCGCTAAACGGTATTGAAATCGAGTTGATCTGTTCATAAGCGCCACAGATTTCTTTTGCGTAGTTTGCTTCTAAATTCCATAATATATCTTCGTTACTGTTCATTCCTGGCCTTATTCTTCTATTCACGGTTATACCTAACGTAAAATGGTTTTTGGACACACTCCTTGCGAGATGCGACATATTTTCAAAATCAGACAATATTAAAAGCCTCGGTCCGAGCCCTTCAAGATTAAAATCTTGAATGGCTTTCGGTTGGAAATATGCAATGACCTCTAATAGAGACCGAATTCTTTTGGCATCTCAGGAGCATTGAGCGATAACTTTTCAAGAGATTCATTTGTTAAATTTTTATTGAAAATACTACTTCCAAAACGTAAAATCTTATGAGCCTAAATGTCATATTTTTAGTAGTTTGCAGGTTGTCTGTGCGACAATTTTTTGAGCTTTCTCACGCATCGCAGGACTATTAATTTCTTTGAAAGACCTTACAATTACACCAACGAGTTACAAGAAGACATCCATCATTTACTATCCCTAAATGGTCACTGTTAACTTGATTCTGTCTCCATGTGCGATTGCTACAAATTTTAGGAACACTTTCAGCTTCAAATGTCAGGTAAGAGGTTACAACAATCCGAAAAAATAGCATCTTAGAAAATGATATTAGTTCTAATTTCTTTTCCAAACAGAGCAAACTCGAGACGAAATAAATAAACCTCAGTTCTCTTTCGTCCAATCATCAGCTACGGTGCTCAACACAGAGCCGTCAAAAATAACTGAACCCGTACAGCAGAATCATTATAAGTTAATTGCACAAAGATTTGTAAAACCATATGGCACCGTTAATTAGCAACTATCCGAGGTAATGGGAACAGCAGCTGTTTCATTAATCTTCAGCAGATATGAGCTGAGAAGCAACACTATTGTGTGAACGAGGGTCATAGAGTATGCCAGTTCACAGTACAACGATGAAGGGGGACGACAACCATTCACTTAGTTGAATGTATATTCATTCTCTTTAAAAATAAAATCTCCTTTATAATATTACCATCAGTACACTCCACGCCTACTACATCAGAAAAAACTACCGATCTACTAACACTGCTAAAATACTAATATCCACAGCATTCCCCAATAGAATTCGATGCTCAAATGACCGAAAGCTAAAACGGGCACTGAGATGATCGCGAAAATGTTAACGAAATATGAATCCCATAAACGCATTTCATGGGAGCGACATTATTCATACACAATGAATTCAACATATTAATTTGAACAAGTATGTACTTACGTAATTCAAGGTTCTTCGATAGTTCCAGAGTTGTCAACTTTCACCAATCGCTTCCTTTTCATCTCAATTTTAGATTACGAGCAAAGGTCCACAATCATCAAAGGGTACAATCACTCTTCTCAATAATACCTCGCCTAAGACAAATCCCTATGAATAACGAAAATTAAGTTAAGGAACACAATATAAATGCTACTACTAAATAAGAAATATTATTCAGTTTAGAAATTTTCAAATCAAAGTTATCTATTCATTAAACATTACACATTATCGATTAAAACTTCTTAATAGTAATGACTTTCCTTCTGAATTTTGGTACGCGTAGGGTTAGAAATAAAAAGATAAGTCCCTATCATTCTAGTTATTAATGCCCCCAGAAAATTGCCAGAAGAAAGGCGTGGGCAGCTTATCCTTCCACATTCACGATTTTGTTCCTGGCACGATTTATCACCACCGACGAACCAGTTTACCCCAGAGTCTACTTCACCGATCACTACCGGAGACTACCAAGCGTGTTTGTCTGGTGCGAAATGGCGTAAATTCTGAGAAATGGTGCACGTGAGGTACAATTCGAAAAACTACAGAAAACGAAGACGTGTCTGAAAAACAGGAAGTTGTCTTGCGAGGTAACAGACAAGAGGAGACAGCGAGGAAGGTTTGCGACCGTCGCCAACACTATCGGCGATTATCTGCTACTGCGGCGCCAAGTCGCACACCCATTAGCACACACCCACCTTGTTCGGGGGCACATTCCATGTCTCCTCGCCCGAGTAAAAAGCAAGGGGTCCTGCCTCCATGGGTAGGCCCCGAGTATAACTTCTATTTAATTATTACTGCCGAATAACAAGCCCCGTGGTAAATCAGGATTCACACTAACTTTCAATTACCAATGTCCAGGGATCCCGACTTACAAAAAATATTGGGGGAGGGGGGGGCAAACCGGGGATCTTGCCCAGGGAAATTTTTTAAGTAGTGAGTTTTTCAAGCATTGGAGAAGAGTCATATGATCAACATTAGAACCCTGATTACTCGAATCTCGATAATCGGACTCCGGGGAAAATCGACAAGCCTGACACTTTTTCCTCACACCCATAACGAATTTTTGAGGGGGCTCGGGCCACCTCAGGCCCCATGGAGTCGGCACCACTACCAATATCCCTGATTTCAAGTCCAATTTTTTTAAGAAATTTCCCTGAATTAATAAAGTTGGCAAAGCAGCCATGTTTAGGGATTTTACAGAAAGGTATACATACTGTTAAAAAAAGAAGTTGAGTATTAGTA
This sequence comes from Ischnura elegans, assembly GCF_921293095.1. NCBI lineage: Eukaryota > Metazoa > Arthropoda > Insecta > Odonata > Coenagrionidae > Ischnura > Ischnura elegans. The sequence goes on along the minus strand of NC_060253.1, from coordinate 83,563,494 downwards.
GTTGTAATAAAGTTAAGAGGTACCAAGTAGTCGGCGCTGCCCCATGCTGCCCACTCAGGAAAGCAATATAGCAACTACAACATAGCTCGAGAGCAACTAAACTCCACGATTTCAAACATCACTTTCTTCTATTCACAGAACCTCTCAAGTTTTTCCTTGACAATTCCATGACTTCAAGTCCTTATATTACTCTGACCGGTATGAACCCTTCAAATCGGTGGCGTAATATTGAGAGGGGGGATGAGGGGATAGATCCCCCCCCCCCCCCAAAGCCTCACAGAAATAAAAAAATCATAAAAACTTTTGTCTATTTTTTACCTATAATAACTGCATCTGCTTAAAGTTAAATTTTAAGAGCCAATATGATGTAAAATTTAATTCCTGGCATGTCAATTCCCCAAAGCCTATTCCTAGTTACGCCTCTGTTTTAAAATTGTCGATGCGTACGATTTTTAATTCTTGGAATGCTCTCATGATGAGATGCACCAGGGCCAAAGTACTGTCGTAGGTAGCGGAATGAATGGTTTTAAGTTGGTGACAGCTAACCCCCACCAACCAATTGCTCATGGAATGGTGGCAGGACATATACGTTGCTGAGGGCATGTTGGGGATAAATACTCACCCCCTGCCACATGCCCTAGAGGGGGTAGGGTGACATGTATATGTAATCCGTAAAACGCCTAATCAGTAAAGGTATTCCTCTAGAGCTGAAGCAAGAAAATAGTTCTGTGGGTACATTTATAGGGGGTACACTTAAAGATCGTATCAGCATTTGATCAAGTAAATCAACATACGCCCCTTTACGCACTGCACTAATTTATTTTCCGATGCCATGCATCTAAGTAACGCAATTAAACAACAAGCATTCTCTAAATCTTCATCAGCTGCAGATAAATCATATTCATTCCACTATGTGGCGATAAATTCTCATAAAATCAAGAGGTGGGGCAGGTAGAGGGCCCTTGTAATCCAATTGCGATCCTAATTAAGTAGTTCCCGAGGTAGGGCCCTGTCCACTAAGAGAAGAATAAGGAAAGCTTTAAATCACTAGAAACAGTAATTAGTTCGGAAATAACTTGGTTTCTTAATTAAACTAATTATAATTAAAATAACTTGGTTTTATAACACCAAAATTTAATACAATCGTCGACCTGGGTTTGAACTTCTGAATCTACTGGTAACAATATTTGTGGCAGCTCCGATATACACAGTTAAGAGGTGGAATGGCTAGTATGAAGGTGGGTTGGTGCTTAAATCAATTTAAGATGTGTGGGATAGGGCTACCTTAGGGAGAGGTGAATGAGTACTTTTATCACTAGGTTAAACGTTTCAGCAGATTCACAATAAAATAGGTATTCAAAAATAATTTTTTTTGATGTTCTGTTTATTTCATTGTGAAATCCAAAGGAAATCCAAAAATATTTACTGACCTACATTAGATTAGACTAATAGTGAATACGTACTATAGCTGGAATAAAAGTCTGTGGTGACCGAATGTCTCCTCAACAACAGAGTGAATGTGTCCTCTACAGCATGAGGAAGGGAATATTTTAGGTGAGGAGGGAGGAAGTTTGGAACATAAGGACAATATTAAGGTGCTTGGAGAGCAGCTAAGAAGAAAGTGTGGGATATAAAATTATGTTTTTTCCTGCAGTTCCCTGGGCACACCCACAATTCTAACATTTTACTCATTCAGGAGGTTGTACCTAAGAACAAAAAATTCCATGGAATTTATAAAAATGCTACTCTAATCAAATTTCACTTATACAAGGCAAAAATCCTTTCCATGCTATATTCCTAAGTATTTTTCATTCGTAAATAGAATTAAAATTTGACTGAGCTACATAATATTTAGGAAAAGTAAAATAAATTAATAACAAAAACTCAAAGGTATAGAATCTAAGACAAACGTTTCTATCAGCAATATCCAAAACCAGTGACAACATATCATGAACAGCCATTGGTCCCAGAATGAAAATAAATCCCTCAGAAGATGAGGTCAACCAGTTTCATAACACATTTGTTAAATTGCTATGAAGGATGTGATGCAATAGAATAATATTTCATGTAATAGTAAACTATGTAATAGATTATTTGATGTACCTTTTTACAGATAAAAAATATTAGCTTCTCTAAGTTACTGTAAGAACCCAGACCATTACAAGAGCAAGACCCTTGTAAGATAACAATAAAATGAGGTCCAAATCTTTACAGTTAGAAATGGTACCCCGATGAAGAAAGATTTACATGGAACAAATATTGCGTTGAATCCCAAATTCACACAGCTTCCTAACAAGGATATTCTGGAGTGGTTCTTGAATCATATAAACCCTTGGAGGAGGACTACGGAATAACCTCACTAGAATCGGGAGTCTTCCAACAGAAGCACAAGAAAAGACACAGAAATTATTGTTTGATCAGAAGAGAGACATGAAATACAACCTCTTCACAGGTGAAATACAATCTCCAATTAAAATATATACCATTGCAGGGGACAGAGCCTCTGGGTCCTTGACATCCAAAATTCACCTCATAGAAAAGAACCTAGAAAACATGACCAGGAAATCCAGTTTTTAATTTACTTTCAGAAGTACCATTAGTGCCTTTGAATGGCAGAAGACAACTAAAAACAGTACAGCAGACGCTTCATCAAGAGTAAAGAACCATTAGAAAAAACTGTCGCCAATCTTTAATTGTGAAAAACATACAGTAACGGGAATGATATAATCCATGTTTTTCTTCCATAAATGTTTTATCAATTAGCATTATATACAGCATTATTTATTGAGAAAAATAATTTTACATTTTTCCTTTGTCAATGTACGAGTCACTGAACCACCTCATTCTTAACACGTTGTGTACGGATGGCGAGAATTCTGGTCATTTTTTTCCCGAACGCTCCGGACGGATGACGAAGATTCTCGTCATTTAGGCACGTCAACCTAGACAATTTTAAAGCGTACAATACGTATTCGTTAGTACGTTTTCAGTTGTTGCTCATTATTCATATGAATTGATGCATCATAACGTTCGTTGGGTAAAGTTATATTCTAAACATTAGCTTTTTAACCATGTTTAAACCAAAGGCATATTTCCAATCTCAACACCTCCACCCAGAATCGGTGTTCCTAGGAATTTAAATATCCCGGTACACAACGTGTTAACATTATTTTTAGCAATTTCAGCAAGTATAAGAACAATATAGAGTATAAGAACAATAAGTATGGTATCAGCAAGTCAGATACTCTTTAGGTTCAGCTATATCTTTACACATCCTTATATTGCAAAATTGTAAATGGAAAATTGTGGAATCACTACATCACAATTCTTTCTAATCAATTATAATTTACGAAAAAGTAAATTTGTCATGATTCTTAGATGATTTGTAATGACCTATTTCAAAACTGTAATAGTGAAACTCCACAATTAATAATTAAATCTTCTCTCATCTGAATAAATAATTTTAAAATGTACAAGCTTTAACAGACCTGACAGTTCAGTAAAAAAATTAACTTTAAAGTAAAAAGTTTAGTTGAATCTGACTTGAACTCTGGCCTCGGTAAATGATTTTTCCCATAGTGGAAATTGAACATCATGAGTTCACTTGTGAGTGAATCTGTAAATGCAATCTCAAAATGACCTAATGAGGAAGTCCTAAGAAGAGTAGGAGGGAAGAGAATCCTCATGAAAACCATGAAGGTCATATTTTGAGACATGATGAAGACATTCGTCGAGGGACAAGTAGATGGCAAGAACAGAAAAGGAAGACCTCAAATAAAATATATGGAACAGGTAAACCACGATGTGAAAGAGAAGAAATATGTGGGTGTGAAAAAATTAGCTGATAGTAGAATTGAGTGGAGAGTTGTTTCAAACCAACCTTAGGATAGTTGACCTGTGATGATGAAAATTACCTAAATGAAATTTAAATTCTCATGCTAAACTTTGGTTGCTTTAAAGTAAGAGGAATCTGCACCCCAAGGGCCCTAAGGACTAATGCCCTAAAATTGTATTTTTTTTTTCGTTCAGAAAAAATGAAATCCCAAAGAAAGGTGTAAAAGTAAAGCCCATTAGAACCAATTTTTTCTTCCAAAACCAAAAAAATCAGTTATGGCATCCCAAGTATTTATAAGATATGGTCCCCCTTATCCGTTCTATCCCAAGAGCATTACCATGCACAATAACATTGCTGAAGGCAGCCCGCAGCACTAACTACTAGACTCAATTTTATCTTTGTGGTGTACTGGTGGGGCTAAATCAAGTTGGGGTTAGGGGAGGGAAAGTTTCTTGATGCGTGACTTTCCCTTTGCCAATGAGCAGACATCAGCCATGGCCTAGCACTGCCAAAATTCACTCTCAGGTCTCTATTGCGTTGACATTGTGAATCTACTTGTTGCAGGGTTACCAGACATCACGTGTTTACCTTGCAAGTCTTTGAGCATGCATTTCACCAACGGAGCTGTATTCATCACGGTAGCTGACAATGTCATGGGCTTCTGTGAAAGGATTACCCTCAATACTTTCCAAATGAGTAGGTGGCCACAGGTATTTTGGGTCTCTGCGTCGGACCTTAAACACCGGTGGCCACCCATGACTCACACATCTTCATTGACAAACTAAGTTGCCTATGTACATTTGGCAATGTTAAGCTCATTCTTGCTCTCTCTCTCTCTCTCTCTCGGTACGACCCATTCCCCATCAGCAAAGCCCTCCGAGATTGTCCGGGCTCTCACGAAAAATCACCGGCAAACATAAAGTGAACAGATAATAGACACTTCCCATCCACCCCCTACTTCAGCAGAGTTCATGTCCCTGGTGTAAATATCTAAATTGAAGTCTTGTAGAATGTTACTATTTTTTGTCTGGTGTCATGATTAATATTTACCGCTAAAACTGCATTTTCATGCATGATACTTTCATTTCCATAAATGCTGAAGGAGATCATTAATTTAGTTTACTGTTCTATTTTTCCCATTTGATTCTGTACATTTCATCAATTTTGAATTATGGAGCAAATATTTGAATTAGCACCAAGTGTTTGGCTCAAAGAGTTTAAAAGATTTTCACGCAATCAATAAGTCAAAACAAAACCCAATGTAGGTAAAGCAAAACTGATGAGAATGAATTTGACATAATGGCAACTATGATTCAATAACAATGATAATATGTACCATCAAGCAAAGAAAATCTACTTCAATGAATCTTTCCCTCACTCTATCCCAAAAATTAAATATAAGTAGCATTAAAGAAAACTCTTTCCATGATCCAAAGTAAAAAATAAGAGCAAAACTATAAGATAAATGGGCGAGTCAAATGCCAATTAGTAATGGAGTTAAACCTTGACATCTAACAATTAAATGACTATAGGTAAATTTGAGGTGTTAAGCAAAAATAATAAAACAGCTGAAATACAGGCATTTTCAAATGGGCTGTTAGTGTGGACGCAAAATGTTTGATCCCATACCTTAAAGAAAGGCATGCGCATAATAAGAGGTTTGATGCATTTTCTTTACATAAAAGACTTTGAAAAATTAGCTGATGAAACATAAACACTGTTGCAATCATATATTTTGTAAAAAAAAATAAATACTTAATCAAGAGAGTAGAAGAACTTTTTAAGTTTTGAATTCCTTTTTCCATTCCCTCCCAAATTCTAACCTTGAACCCACCTTCAATACCATCACTTGATTAATCCAGATAAAATAGTTTCTCGACAACAAAAATGCCTCACCCTTTCTCGTCTCCCACTCCCCATGTCATTCATTAGCTGCCATGACATATGTTGGCACCAAAACACGGACTTCTCAAAGTTAACCAAGAAAATGTGCACCCATGTCACTTGCATGACCTAAATTTTCTACTGAATAAGATATTTCAACATGTGCAGCAGTTTCATTCACCTATGTATCAATCAATCGATAAAATCACCGATCAATAAGAGATTACAACGGCAGCAATAGAACTCGTAAATAAATTGCATGACTTGTAGTGTAGCCTACTAACCTATGTAAAAATTAATGCATGTTTCTTAATTCAATTATTATTTCTAACAGCATATAGTAGTTTAGTTTGTTAGTATACGGGACGTTTTTTGGACGGTGTGGTGTGCATGTGGGAGTCCAAATGCATGCTGCATGCTGGTGATTGATCACCCCCTGCCAAACACCCTAGAGGTGGCTCGCAGGGTATTATGTAGATGTAGATGTATATCAAGAAAATGAAGAGCATTTGCCAATCAAAAGGTTTTCACTTTTCCATCTTTACCTACCACAAAGTGCCCAATAAATGCCATGCCTTTTACTATGCAACCATTGATTTCACCAATCACCATTAACAGAAGGATAAAATTCCAAGAAATCTTTCAGTGTTATTGTGTCAATATACAAATTTAACCTCACTAAATTTCTTCTCATTTGCCACCCCTCCTTTTACCCTCTCACCCTCGGATGACCAAGATCATTAACATCACAACAGGGACATCAAGAAAGCCCCATCTAACCCTTGATCATCCATGGATTCAATCTAAATCATACATTTCTCACCCATAACGCAAGACACCATTATCACTCCCTCAAACAAGGAAACTTTCTCCATGGCAACCTACATATTGAAATCATTATCCATGCACAGAAGAAATACAATGGAAAATATTCACCCATTATGCCTCTCCCCCAACCCATTACAGTCACAGACCGATGTTTAGAATAAGCCGAAGACAACAACAAAACTAATTTATTTAGTACATAAACCACAGTAAATAAAAATAAATATGAAATGCAGCAAGAGAAGATTTCATAAACCTAGCACATTATGATCTGGCACCAAATATAGATGATATTTTTCATCAAACAATAATTATTAACTTATTTTATGAAACACCCTCAATTAGTCAACATTTGGCCAAATATCTCTCAAGCAAAGTTTTTTAGCCATTAAGCTGCCCAATGAATATTGAAATTCAAAATTAAAGAGAAAAAAATAAGAAAATGCCAAGTCTCTTCATGCAAGGATTCCAAACAAGCATTGTGGGTAAAGTTTCAAATTTTGTTTTTTCTCTATTGTTCATAAAAATCTAGATATTTTTCACTAAATATCTAAACATTATAAGACATGATAGCCATTTTGAAAATACCTGCTATTCAGCTACTTGATTTTAGCCCTTCTTCAACCTTTCAAATGATATTTATCATTTGGGGAGGCAAGTATTTGTATCAATTTTCATAAAAACATGGTATGAGGTCAAGGGTCAACTCGAGCTCGCAGTGGTGTGGAATAACCCAGAGACAGAGGTAATGTGTATATGGTCAAGGGTTCGTCACCTGCATTCATCAAACGCTGACCAAAATGTGGCAGAAAATGCATGAGAAAATGGATTTAGGTAACAGAAGGAAATTCAGAGCGCTAACTTCATTAATTAGTCCAGCAAAATTGGTAATAAAAATAGGTATGAGCATTCCAATGCAATCATGTGGCCCTGTACGGCCAAATATTTCAAGGGGGATAATCCAGACAGACCAAAAACAGAAAACGTACCCAGAGCTTCCAGTCTTGGGTTTGGGTGTGGCACAAACAACCCTGCGCCCCATAAAAACTTTTGCTGTTGGAATACCCACAAAGAAGCCTCAGTAGATGGACAAATGTGCTGATGATGAAATTGGAAAAATACAAATAGGAATTGAAAATGAAATGCAACTTTGACTCTCACTACATGATACATCAGGACTACACCTTAAGTTATCAAATGGTAAATATACCCAAGAAAATACAGAGATATGGATGGGATATAACAGAAGCAAGATTGTAGAATTGAAACAAAGAACTACCCAATGACCTATAGTTAATATCACCATACAACTGGGCAATGTGAAGCACGATTCATCCCGAGAAAAATCCTTCATTCACGTTCCACGGTATGTGATTTTCGTCTGCTTCGATGCCAATGGCATAACCTTCCGTTGATAACATTTAGACGGAACTTGACTTCATGACAACTATATTACTAAATCATGAATAAAAAGCAATATACGGAACCAATATATTAAAAAAGAAACTAAGATCTCTAGGATAGTTTAAATAATTCATTCCAGCAACAACAATCTCCATCACATACAAAATATATTGTGATGTTGTAATGTTGTTTCCTTCGATTCTGTAGGTACAGCATTACTACCACACATTATATAAGCATTGTTAACAACTTATCCAATATCTTTTATCTTAATCTAACAATCAGTCATAATTTCTGCAAATAAAAAGATTTAAAACGACGACAAATAACTGCCAATGAGTCTTCACTTGTTTGTACCCTTCTTTCATTGGTGGTGACGCGTTAGATGACTTCCAACTTCGGATATATTCGGATTTTCCCTGTTTGGGAAGGAGAGGGAACCGTACCGACTGGTTTGAAACCGACGACCTTACAGAATCGCTGAAAGTGCTGTCGTCGGTACGGAGACTGTTATCGGTACGGAATGATGTCCAGTCGGGGGGCTTGGAAAGGAAACCGATCGGTGCGGTACCGACGAAATACAGAATACGGCCCCTGAGCTGGGTTCATGACAACCACAGTGTAGTCACTGCAGCAATACAATGTGAACAATAGGTCAGAATCATCATTAAAAAATCCTCAAATTACCAATATTTTGGTAAAGAAAACAGTAAAATATTGTGTGAAAAGAGATGAAAAGCTATCATTTATCATAGAATGTTAATTAAAACCCAAAGAAATCACCATTTGAGAAGGATAATGATAAAATCTAAGATGCATATTCTAATGCATTACCTACAGTGCATATTCTACAAACTATAAATCATAATGGTGGAGGTCAGATTTCTCAGGTCCCTCCTTTGCAATCAGAGCCTATTGTCTTGGAAGGTTCAAGTGAAGGATTGTAATTATTAACTTTGCTAGGTTGAAGACAACTGCTTGATTGAACAGTGGCCTCTGCACAAGCATCATTAATAAAAAAAATTAATCTGAGGAGATGAAAGTCATGAAAATACATCATACCAGAAAGTAAACAAGCAATACTAGATGTGCTAGTGATTAGGTAACCAAGAAATATTTCATTCGGATGAACGTTTTTGTTAAACACATGCGATAAAATCTGAACCCCCTCAAATTTGGAGGTTGCCTTACTACACAGACCATTTTCTTCTACTGTTTTCCACCTTCTTAACATCACAAAAATACCCCAACCAATGGAAGTTCTGCATTGAAATTCTCTTCTGCCCATTCCAATCAAAACCAAAATGCAAAATAGCTGATTTACTTATCAGGCAGATTCTACATTGCAAGTCTGTGTAATACGAAAATGGTAGTGAGTGGTTCGAAAAGATTTCGGCTTAGCGTTCTCAAACTATCCCGTAAGTTATCTTCAATGAGTCTTTTTTACTAAAACAATTGTTGAGGATTTTTCCTCACAAAGTTGATCCTGTCACACTCAAGCAAGCTGTTTCCTTGCGAATACAATAATTTTGGGGTAGGACCACTGTGACGACATGGAGTGGAGGGTTGTGAAATCACGGCTGCTGACAGAGCTTTCGAGAGTTCCCACTTCACAACCAAAGTTCTCCATAAACATACCAATGGGAGGAAATTAGACGCCTTGGAACAATTAGAGATCCACCAACGTAAACATTCCCAGGTTTCCCTTCTCGACGACAACCTCTACCTTTCAAAATCGCCCTTGCTTTCCATTGAGTTCCAATAGTGCGTTTCCCAGAAGTGTTACAATCCCTTCTCCCCCCCTCCTGTCGCCCACTCAACGTGAATGAGATCCCACAAGAACCATACAATGAATCCTAACCGCCGACCCCCCGCTCCCCTCCTACACACCCTCAGAAGAACGCGTCCTCGAGGACCCTACTAATCTGCACGGCAGCCTACGGGCACAGAAGACGTTTCCCCCCCCAACCCTTCCACACCATTCACCGATGGCCCTCGGAAACAACACCCGAAGATAAGAAGACCGCCACGTGTATTCAAATGCTTTCATTTCTATGTTCAAAGTTTGTTAACCCTGGAAAAAACCCTTTAATTTCCAATCTTTTTACCTCCTCTGGTTTTTCCACTCTCCCCTCCCCCCCCCCCCCACGCCTTGCACTTCTACCCATTCCAGCCACCTCCTTGAGCACTTTCCACCCCATTTCTACTCTCTCAGTTGTACCTTGAAAATGATGTAGTAACATCGAAACTCGAGTCGAATTAAATTTTATTTTTGTGGAAAATTGCAAGTCAGTGTTTCATTATGAATCAATTCCACTCCATCTCGCTTGATTCTTCGAATTTTATAGTTCCCAAGTGGTACATTTTATTGCATGGGAGTATATCTGGTGAATACTTTTTAAAATTCGAGAGACATTAGTCACTCGTGAGGGCTGGAAAAAACTTAGCCACATAAATTTGCCTTTCAATCCTATCTCTATCACATAAATTCAGTGGTAAGGGCAAAATCAGCACTATGATCAGGAATATTTTAACTAAATTAATATTTAAGCTTCTAAAGGGTGAAAGTTATATGGAATAAAATACCTTTCACATGCCGAAAAGAATCATAATTAATTGCGAAGCTGTACAATTCACATCACAAAGACTTAAGAGGCACATCACAAACAGCGCTAAAAATCGACTAAAAACCATTCATAATACATATCCCGAATTCCAAATTTCTTCATAGAAAATTCAAAACATATTCCTTGAATTTTTTCAATGCATGCACCAAAGCAAATAATGGAAACTCATTAGATCTCATACAATGTCTTTAAGTACCAAAATTCATACCTATCAGTAAGTTTATTTATCTTAAAGAACTACTGGTACTCTCCTCCTTACTGTTTTTTCCTAATTATAAGAATATAAATGGTTTACTTAATTGCTGATAGAAAATTGTAATGAACCTTGTAGGTAAGAAGAGCCGTGCAAGAGTTTGAAGTATGTGAACAAAGAATGCAAGATCCTTTCTGCATATGTATACTTAATGGCTGAGGATATAACTGACTAAATTTCCTGATAATTTTCTCCAGAAGAGTGTAAGGCAAAAACATATATAAGTTGGCTTACCATCACAATGCCTTAACTTGAATAAGCAGACCAACTATCAAAGTATCCATCATAGTCCTTTTGTAATTAAGTTTATCAATAAATCACAGATCAACATAACAAATTCATTTATTTCTCTGGAATCATTTGAATCACATTCTGAGTGCGTAACCATCAGGGTTGAGCGAGCTTAAATTCTTACCTAATCTCTCTGCTCCATTGAGTACCAGTGGAAAAACACTCAATTTTCTAACATTAGGCAGAGCATAACTGAACGAGGACAAAATGTTGACTCATGCCACAGATAGTGCTACCCCAGTCCTCTCCACAAGTGTCAGATGAAAATCATTAAAATGGGGTCTATTAAACTATATAGGTGAAGATTTGTCCTTTAAACTCTGAAAGCCTACCTTATACCATTCGAAACAGATTTTTTCTAGGCTTCAGTAATGAGTTACTGCAAAAGCTATTAACACGTTGCGTACGAATGGCGAGAATTCTCGTCATTTTTTTACCGAACGTTCCGGACGGATGACGAAGATTCTCGTCATTTAGGCGCGTCAACCTAAACAATTTTAAAGCGTACAATACGTATTCGTTAGTACGTTTTCAGTCGTTGTTCGTTATTCATAATGAATTGATACATCATAACGTTTGATTGGGTAAAGTTATATTCTGAACATTAGCTTTTTAACCATGTTTAAACCAAAGGCATTACGCCCTAATAGGCTCATATTTCCAATCCCAACACCTTCACCCAGAATCGGCGTTCCTAGCAATTTAAATACCCCGGTACGCAACGTGTTAAATATTTATCAACAAAAAATTTTTTCACAGCAAGAAAACGAAACATATTGTACCTCTCCATGAGAATATTTAATTACTTCCAAACTCTCCCATTACTGAGATATAGAACTGGTACTATAGGATTAGTAATACACTTTGTATACTGCACTCCACATACTGCCTTCTAAATGAATTTGTAGGGGACCTAATTCGTGATCAGTGAGTACCAATCAAAGACATAACAAAGACGATTTAAACTGAGAGTGTACATAGTGGAGAAAATTCATACAGTACATGTACCAATTTGGTTATTACTCAAGAGAACTGGAGTTCTTTATACTGAGACCCTGAAAGGCACTCTGATACAAATCATTCAATTTTCAAAGTCAAGGCATCAAATATTTTCAATTCCGACATCTTACAACTTCTGTAAGCTTCCTTTATGGTAGGAAAATTGGCAGGTACAAATTACAGTTGTTCATGCACCCTTAAAACGTATTTCTACCACCCGAACAGCTCATTTAAATGCACGATACCCCTGTAGCATATTGATGTTATTTTAGAATTCAATGCATTAAAAATTGTGGAAAGTATGGTAAAAGGAATGTAAAATATCACGGTTGCAACAACAAATTATAGCAAGTCACGGCAAAGCAAAAGAATGTTGACCAAAGATCAAAAGAAATATTGAACAAATGAGAAAAATTGCTAAAGACAAACTTGAAAGATTTCAATTCCAGACAAAATATTTATGGTCATGAAAACCCTCCACAATGACTCAACAGGATTAAACTGACGAGGGCATAGTAATTCATAACTCAGGATTCTTTTACATTGTTCAACTTAAGAACTAAAGCTTGATTTCTAATTAAATCTATACCTACTCTACACCTCCATACATCTTGGTCAGTACCACCAAAGTATGAGCTCGGAATAAATTGATGCAGTACAGTCACACTTTCTTTATTGGTACTGACCATAGTTTACAATCCATCCTAACAACCAAATTATGCCACATATCTTGAACAACACTGATTGTGTTCTGGGCACATTGAACTTTCGAATGGAGGAACTTTAGATGGAAGAAGGGACATGGGTTAGAAGGAATAAGCGACTTTCTAGTCCCAATCTTCCCCAATAAACATGCAGTTTTATTGATATAACTTTGACAAGTGTATTCTCCAATCTCAACAACCCACAAATACAAGGCTGAACCATGAAAGTGTTTACCAATAAGGGAACTGATTGCTACCTCCTCCTTTTCGAATAGCACTGGTTAACACATTTGGATACAACTCTAACACCCTAGCTGAAACCTACTGGACACTACCTAAACGTAGATTAAAATGGGGCAGTAAATAATATGCTTCTGGACAAAAGAAAAATTACTTCTCATGCCTTCATATCAAAAATGTGTCCTCTTACAAAAAAAATCAAAATCTAATTTCACCATATACCTATCACTAAATCGAAAGTTTATGGTAGGAACAAAAGGAAAAACCGTGATTCTACGTTGACTCAATACATTGCTTGTAGGCAAAACTTCCTCAATCTACCTTGGTCACTATAGCAGTATATTACAGATAATCATGAAGATGTACTGATGGCTAATTAGTGGACCGAGAACTTACACATAAACACAGTCCTAAGACGACAGGCTTTGTTTTAAACAGCACTCTTTCATTAAACTTTCATGGGAGTAAAACGTCTGGTGTATCCCAATAATATTGTTTGATACAATATCGTCATTACACCAATAACTTTAGGTGTCACACCCTACAGGAATATAGAAACGATTACCTCGAGTGTAGCCGAGGCATATCCAATGCCTGTGATACATGCTGAGCTACAAACAATAATTGAGCATTTATTGTGGAAAAGGGTACCATATTTTTATTTTAAAAAATGCCGTTTTCAGACAAGTTAATGAAGTGAGGATTTAGTTCACAAGTAATACCAAAAGCAGAGTGATCGCCGACGTTTCTCAAGTCTGATTCTCGAAGACGGAAACATAACCAGCAAGCACAATGTTGACACGACCAAATCGATATTCGAGAAAGACAGGAAACTTAATGACATGTGTACAACGGCATATTTAGCCACGTTAAAGATGGTTGCGAACATTTTACACAATTCACATGGTCAACTTGCCCTGGCACGTGAATTTTTTTCGACCGTATGTAACGAAGCACCTCAAAGGACATGAAAACCACTATAAAGTCATATATTGATACCTATAACTGCACAAAATATATTCCTAAATTGAATATCCAATCCGATGAAGGCTAAAACACAAGCTTCAAGTAAAAACCTGCATTCGAGCATGGTTTTCTGCACCTCAGAGTATACCACACAAAATGTAGGAACTCTGCACACGTACACATTTAATAATATCCCGACGCACCTTTGTTTACTACAAACTCAATACAACATAACATGCTCTCTGTAAAAACATACGAAATTAAGTTCACAGTCCATCACTATCTGCACGTTATGATATTCCCAACTAAAAAATACGGTGAATTTCTAAAATGGGCATTTCAGGGGACTCAAATTCAACACTTAAAACTTCCATATCAATCGTTGTAAATAACTGGTGAATAGAAATTAAAAGAGAAGAAGCCACATCAAAACATGAAAAATTCCTTGAATTTAAACAATTAACACTCGGACATTATGAATTTCTTACAATTTTTAACGTGGATTAATATATTATAGGTAAAAAATTAAAAGTTACGTAAATAGCTCTGAAATAACAAGCACCTAGACCGCGAGGTTACTACATGCCATGTCGGTTTAGTTTACGTCGATACTGACTAATTAACCGATGACAGCTACAGAATTCGAAGAGAATACCTTCATTGTCAATTCTACCCATTGCTAGAATTTAAAAATCCAACAACGTAAATGAAATTAGTAATAATCAAATTTAATCCCACAGAATGGTTTCCACACATGAATAGAGAAATTATCCAGGAGCGCCACTATCACTATGGTAAAAACTAACAGGCTGCTCAAAAGATATTATTTCCTGATACGCTTAAGCTCCAAAAATACTATTCATAAGAACTCAAAGTCAACTCGTACACCACTGCCAAGCCCCTAACCTCAGCACGAATATTCACAATCAACAATACTCAATATTCTAGGAATGCTGTTTCTCGTCACATCACAATCTAAACACTTCCTCTGAAGGACACTCCATCCAGATTGCACATTTACCAAAAATACTCCGTTACAATCAAAATAGAAAACAATAACAATTGATGCACCAATTCACAAAACAGAAAAGTGATGGCGAAAAATTAAACTTACCGGCTATTGTTGTCTGCGAGTGAGGTTCCTCCCAAATGTAGCACCAACTTAGGTCTACTTACTTTTTATTTTGGCGACAGTCACTAATATTGTTAAAAGGATACTTTCCATTGAAGCGCTGTTGGTATCCTGCTGGATTCTGTCCACCTTGATGTTTTCCCTTCGGTAAGTTCATGGCAACGTGTGTTGTAATGAGTGTGGAGTCCTCATAGAAGGACCTTTCGTTTCGTTCCAGTTTCTTCGAAAATCACCTGTAAAATGCATAAATATCACTGTTAATTAGCTAAATAAAGATTAAATGACAAATATTAAAATGGATGAATTAATATAAACGTTACTAATCGTCGATGATAATAGATATATCCCATTAATCATAAACAACAGCACCTTTCTTGAACTAAGGAGATTAGCTCGTATGTTTCCGTGACTCATTCGGGTGTTGTCGCAGGGTTAAAGGTCAGGATTGGGTCTTCACACAATTACGGGGAGGAAAAAAAGTTTTTTTTCCTTTACTTTTAAGCTTCTGACGGAATGCAATTACTTATGTATTATGTCCTAAAATTGGCGTTCAATGGCAAATATTTCTTTAGTCCACCAGCACCCGCAGTCACGTCGTGGATCTCATGGCCAACTGGGAACATGCTTGTCATCTATTGCCAAGCAGGGGAACTACTCGCGAACCGTGGGACAAGTAACAAAAACCCACATTATTTACCTTTTTAACTCCTGATTTATGAATTTTTGTTTAACCACTGAAATTATGCTGCCATTTTCTACGAATTGTCAAATATTCAGGGGAGATAATGTCTTATATCGTCGTAATCTAATTTTCAATTATTCTCGCTGCGGTGATGCGGTTTCCTCAACTCAATTGTTGCACAAATGGTCTGCTTATTAAATTTTGAGGTGTCTAAAGAAATTATCCTTCCCGGTGGAGCAAAATCTTGGTCATGGCATCTCGAGGTAAAGCTGAAACTGAGAAGTTGAAACAAAATTTGGAAGATCAGTTAGATCGATTAGTAAATCAACTCTCCGACTTGGAAGCTTGTATTGACGAAATGTCTCACGAGGAGTATGTGGAGTCTAAGGAAGAAACCATGGAGCAACTCAAAGAGCTTAATGATAGCCTGTCTAAGTTTATTTCAGGCGACGTAACTCTTGTTGATGAGCTTAGTGCGATGCAATTGGTAAGAGTTTCGCGGTAACTATTTGAACCGCTTGAAAGTTGTTTACCGGCCCCTATTCATTGCCTACTATTCTTCTCAGGCTATACGAGCGGCGATTAGCGAAGCATTTAAAACACCGTATGTTATTCAAATGTTTGCTAAAAGACAACCAAATCAGTTGAGGCAGCGGCTCGCTGAAGTGGAGAGAGACATCAAACTGGGGAAAAGTGCAACTGTGGAGCAAGATATGCAGAAGGTTGGTCGTTGTGTTATGGCCCGTGGTTACCCTTGACTTATTCTTTTCGAGGTGAGTGAAACATTTTTTAAATATCAAATTTGTGTTATTAACAGGCAGAAATATTGAACGCGCTGCAGCAGCTTGGCGAAGTTCTCAAGCCCGCCGAAGTAGAATTTCTGAAACACTACAGCAACGTTCATAAAACCGAGTTCGTTTCTGTTGCTGACGAAAGAGGTATGTGTCCGAGTTTTGAATGAATAATTCTTGATTGTTTTCGTTCATGAAATTCATACCTTTTCTCATGAATTTTCAGATGCAGGAGAGAAAGCGCTTGCGATGGCTGGAATCAAGTGAAAATGTTCGTGGTAAATGTCACTTTACTAAATATTTATACCCAAACGTGCATTTCTGCACATGTTCTTTTGTCACCCCGCACTTATGTATGCATATCAATCTATATTTTGTGATAAATTGGTGTATGAAACAGGGAAGTGTTTTGTCTCATCCCGGGGACGACCATAAATGAGAGAAAAATTAGTCCTGATAGAGGAATCAGAATAGAATCCAGAAGCCCACATAATCCATTCCATGAATGAGCATTATTGTGGAAAATCTATTTTCCGCTTTACACTTTGACATTTATCACTGCTCACGGCCTACATTAATTTCCAACTTTTATAGCATTTCCGAAGATAAGCGATTGCTTTTCTTATTAATGAGAAACCAGTTTGATGACCTAGTACTTCTCAAATTTTATGGTAACAAGCCTGGTATAAGTTTAGTTAGAAGCCCACAGTAATCCTTACTTATAAGAATGGTATACCATTGCATGTCAATCACTCAGAACCAAGAAATTTAAGTTGTAGTAATCAAGGGTGAGATTTTACTGAATGCATGAAAATATACCTATTATAATGCATATCTTTTGCTGTGAAAACAACAGCAATGCTGGAAGAATTGCTGTTGGATTGCCAGGTACAGTTTTGCTATTAATTTTCTGAAGTAAGCCAATTTGTGGGTGTGTAACCATGATTGTATTATATCTTGCCTAGTTTCATCACTAGTTCTTATTGAGACATCAGTAATATTTTCATGGGTTTGAAAAGTTGCTACTTATGTTTCTTCAATTTCTACTCATTCCAAATTCCTTTGCTAAATGAATGAATAATGCCAGGGTTCACCAGTGGTAAAAAAACCTAATAATTTCAAGGCCATGATAGTGAGTGAAAGGGTGAAAGATTCAGACCCCCAGAAAATATGAGGCACAGTTGCAGGTGTACCCCCTTCAAATGAACTCCCCCTGAAATGTCTAACATTCCTCAATACTATGAAAAATTTTCTGGCTACAGCCTTGAGTACATTCTTTTTAAAGGGATATCAAGGGCTCTTTTGATAAAGTTATTATGCAAATTAATTCTCAAAATAATTCTGCAGGGAATGCTGAAACCCCATTCTTCTGAATTTATGCATTCCATCTCAAGTCTAGCATTAAGGTTTTGTGATAAGAAGCGTTCTCAATATATCTTCCGAAAACCCAGAGGCAGCTGGTGCAGAAGATTGGGTACATACTGTCCCAACTTTCTATCTCCTCCCCAATGAAATAGGTGGAATTGTAAAATATACTCACTCATTCCTGAAAATGAAGTAACGTGCTGCTCTATCTTGCCACAAACTTCAGATCAATCACCCTGCATTGTGGACAACATCTTATTGTCTGTGGAGAGAATTGCAAGTGCATTTAGGCATTCTCGTGACATTGTATTCCGTAGAAAGGTCTTAATCTGCTCGACCTATGAGAAACATCTCTAGCACAAGGGGTAGCACTGTCTGATGCACAGCACACAGTATATGAGGAATGGGAATGCACAAAACCAAGTTTTCTTCTGGATCATAAGAATTCTTGTGAATTCTTAATAGCTATGAACTCACCAGCATGAGCTACAGCAAGCAATGTGATACTCATCTTCTGCAGTTAATTTCTATAGACGAGGTACATGAACAATGGATACAGAGGTGCAGAAAAATCACTCCATTATTTTAAGAAAAGATCATCGGTGTCTCATTTCCAAATGTGTAATTTGTTGCACCACTTCAGCACACGAGCACCAGTGACAACTGAGCCAACCATGTATAAATAGGAGTTCTTTAGGGGCTGTCACCAGCACTATGATGGCATCCTAACTCAAGGTAAAAAAAATCTGCACAACATGACTCCAGTTTTTTACTTGCCACATGACATCTCCCTAATGTGAAGATTATCAAGTGCTCTGCCAGCAATGGTTTAAACCTATTGCACTCATGAATTGTCCCTAGTGCATATATTTTGCAAAACATGATCTATCATCCAGCAACTGCAAATGAATTGTCAGAAGAAAGGTTATCAGATGAGAAGTGAAAAAGAGGACGGTGCTCTATCAAAAATGAGGGCATAAAAAATAAAATTTGAAGACAATAACAATCAAGCAAATTCAAATTTGACTATTTATTAGCTATATGCTTGGATACATCTTCCTTTTCTGAATGAATACATACAACCTTAGTAAATTTTCACTGATTTTTATTAGGTAGATCAGATGTGTTTTGACAATAAGGTGTCAAAATTTGTCTTACCCGATAAAAATCTGTAAAAATTTACAAAGGTTGCACATCCTCATTCAGCTTTAATTTTCACCAAGTTAAAGCCGAATCGATTGAATTCATATTCCTCATCTGTTGTTATTGCTTACTCAAAGATTTTTGGCATTCTTAAAAGGTCATTATTAATTTCCAAAATCAAAATCTTAACGGAGAATGATGAGACCCTTTAATGAAGTAATTATTTGTTTCCCTCATACTGATATGAGAAAAAAGTTTAACATTTGCACTGAATGTGACAAAAGAATACTGAGAAGCTCATGCTGGCTATTCACCAATGAACAATCAATGAAACTAAACACCTTGTCTGATTAAATGATAAAAATTAATGAATTTATATTCAGCACGACCAAAATACAAGAACATTATGCAATGAAAATCCTATATGAACATAAGAAAAAAGAGAACAGCCCAAAAAATTCTAGTGTGTTGCCTTCAACGCCTTCAAAATGATGACCTCTTGTACAAAAAAATCTTCCATCCGTCCCCCCCTCATTGAACTAAGACTAAATATTTGCATAATCAATTAAAATAATAAATGAAATGTTTTAAAAATAGTCACAGATAAAAATAAGTAGCGTTAAATAACTTGGTAACACAGAAAATGACAAAATAAGACAATCTGCTATTATCACAAAAAAATAATAATATATGTCTAAGGATACATATAACGTACCTTTATAGGAAAACAAGCACCCAAGAAAGGGGGTGGGGAAAATGTACTAGGGAAGTTCGAATGTGTTGGTGGAAGCATGCAAAAAAGGATAAATACACCCAGCCACAGGAAAGAAAAACAGAACAATACATATATGGTATTTCAGGAATCTACTCTAGCTGCAGTATGATTTGATGGTGTTGTGGGTAGATAAGTATTCTATGTAGCACCCTTTTGAAAGAAAAGAGTGAATATTCTACAAAGTGTTACATAAAGATTATTCCACTCGCACATGGCGTAAAAATTAATTTCATTTATTTACGGGATAACCCATTAACCATAGCCTTACAAATAATTTCACAGATAATAGAAAATAATGAACACACATACAATAAACCCATAAAAATAAATTTTAAAAAGTCTAAACAGAATTGCACATAAATGGATAAAATATGCAGGTAGATAGAATAATATAAAATTTAAGGAATAAATATGTTCCCAAAGTAGAATTTTTAAATTGAGTTCTACTTTGCCACAATTGACTTTGAAATATAGAAAGAGACATAGAGTGATCAAAGCTTTGGCAGAGTTTGTTAAAATTCCTCATCATTCTGGATATTGGGGAGTAAAGGCATAATTAGTTCTGCAGTAATTAACAACAAATGGGTGTGGATTTCTAGAACTATGGCGGGGAGCATCAAAATTTACTTAAGAAAGAAGAGGGGAACAATCAATAAAAGAATTAATAATTTTGTAAAGGAAAAGAGCATCAATGGAAGAACGTTGTACGATCTGAAGCATTGTAATCAGACTGCAATATTCCTAATTTGTAATTAATAAATTTGAGAATTTATTTTGGACCCGTTCAAGCTGGATTGAGTCTTTGTTATAATAAGCGACCAGTTAACAACAGAGTATTCTAATTTTGAGCGTACCAGAGCTATATAAATAGCCCTTAAAGCATGAACGTTGTTAAATTTTGACAGACTCTCTTTATGAATCCTAGATTCTTTAAGGCATTGCAGGCAGTTTGCTCTAGATGCACCTTAAATGACAGCTGGCTATCAAGCCAAACACCTAAACACAAACTGCAGTTGGTCTACCTAATACAGTGGAATTACCGTATTTCTCCGAATATAGTCCCCCCCCCCTAATTTTGAGACTTCAGTTTTAGGGTATAATTAAAAAAATGCGTTTGAATGTTGTCCCCCCCTTAACTTTTACCACGGACATTTTTGGAAAAAAAGGGGGGACTATATTTAGACATATACGGTAATGGTATACTCATGAAAGTAGGGCATGCAAGAGTGATGGAAAGTCATTACACTACATTTTGGTACATTGAATGATAAATCATTTCCACTAGTTGGTTGATGTTTTTCTGTAACACAAGAGAATCCTGCAGAGAAGCAATATGCTTATAAACAGGGTTCCCACTCAACCGTGAAAACCTTAAAAACCGTGAATAAGCCGTGAATTTCGTCTACCGTGAAAAAACCTGGAAATAGCCGGGAATTTCGTCATAAAACCTTAAAAATCTCTCAAACTTGATTGTAGAACTACGATAGACGGGTTAAAAGAAAAAAAAAACTGTATTTTATTTAATCATGCATCAAGGTCATTCACGTGCAGGCACTGTCCACGCATTTACCTGCACACGTGTATTCGAAAGCGCAACTATTAATTGGTCCATGTGTGCCATGACAGCACATTGACCTTAAGCCTGCGATTGGAAGACGTTAACCCTGGCAAAAAATCAGGCACTTCTTCACTTTCCTACCACCCTGGTCTCTTCATATTCCCACTCACACCCTTTTAGACGGACATGAATTTTGCTAACGATATGTGACGTCATGAGAGATAGCACTGTCATTGCTGCGTTTGCATTCAAGGCATCTGTCGCGTTCGTTACATTTTCAGTTAACGTGCGGCCGATGATTGTAACGTGATCAATATTTCTGCCTAAAATGCCCTATCTACAAACCGTGAATTTTATGACATTTAGACCGTGAAAACCTGGAAAAAACCATGAATTTTATAATGTAGTTAGAGTGGGAACCCTGATAAATCTTTAAGTCATCAGCAAGAAGTCAACATCATCATATATATTATAAACATCATTAATAAAAAGACAAAATAGTAAAGGTCCAAAATGACTACCCTGAGGTACACCAGATAGACGGGGAAAGGGTCCAGAGAAATCATGATTAACACGAACCATCAGAGATCTTGAATTTAGGTAGCTCTCAAACCAGCTTAAGAGCTTATCATGAATACCTAAGGAATATAATTTGGGTATTAGTAACTTGTGCTTCACACGATCAAAAGCCTTACTGAAGACAGTGTAAATCACATGAGTTTGATAATTAGACTCCAAACCAAACTATAAAATCTAGCAGCACCACTACATTATTGAGGTTAATCGACCACGCATAAATCCATGCCGCTGTAGGACTATAATATGTTTAAAATGAGGAGTTATTCGAGAAACCAGAATTTTCTCCATTATTTTAGGTACACAGGAGAGGGTAACTACAGGTCGGTAATTACTAATTTCAGCTTTATCACCAGTCTTAAATATTGGTGTAATGTAGCTTAATTTCCAGTGAGAGGGGAAAAATGAGCAATTTATTGAATATGACTGTCCAGTGGTAAGGTAATGAAAATGAAAAAAACCTCAGACTATATTCAGTGGTAAGGTATCACATGTTTTTCATTTCCTCAGTATTTCTGGTGTATACCCACCAATGTGTTTAAAACTCACCATTTAATTACACTGGTATTTCAGTATGTAGAATTTGATAGAGTAGAAACGAAGTGGAGGCACTCATGGCAAACTAGGTTTTAGCTAGTAGAGATTGTTTATGGAAGAGTCACACGATCAGATAATTGTGGATTAAAAATAAGCCATATACATATGTTGAAACAGTGCTGAAGTTTGCTGACGGCATAAATGGCATATCTAGAAAGACTATATCAGAATAGTCAAAATGGGGAATAAAAAATGCCAAAACCAGTTATTTCTTCATGGACACTGGAATGATATCTGTATTTTATTTGAGGTAGTGACAAATTCTGTACTTTGTTAGGTGGAAGGAACATGTGAAAGAGTTGAATGATTGAAAAGTCCAGAAAGATTGAACATTAAAGAAGAAAGTCCTGAAGATTAAGAAAATCTCAGACCTAGATTTTAGATGGGAAAAAAGGAGCCAGATAGAATATGAAGGCAAGGAGAGTTGTTGGTGTGGAAAACATTCCATTTGAGATCCTGAAAAAGTTAAAGAAGGTTGATAAGAGAAGGTTTTTCAAATTACTATGCACAATTAAAAGCTGGGATGAAATGTTTACCCTTCTTCTGTTGTTTTATATATGCCTAGTACCAGTACAGCAACATCCAGGAGCCAGCAGAAGTACATTATAAAATTTCCAAACGTTGGATGATAAACACAACTCACTCTCCCTGTTCACCGATCCTATTGGTAACCAGGTCTTTCAATCGTCATTTAAAAGCCCAGGTGAACTATCCCTTAGCATCTAATCAAAGCTCTGGAGTTTTTCATTCATAATATATTCATGTTCTCCATGATGAATCTTCTGCAGCAGTATCTGGCAGGAATGCTTTACCTTCACAGAACTAAGTAATGTTTAACTTCACAAATCGTTCATATAGTTAATACAAAAAGAGGGAATCTATAACATCCAAGTTCCCATCATTGTGGCCATCAAACGTGCAGCGGAATGCCCCAAAAATCCACATTCTCTATCAAACAATTCCCCAGCCTTCTCACTTTGTGGGTCACATGAAGCTTTGACAGCTTTTAACTCTATACGGTCAAGCATCTACAGCTCGTCCATCATTGTCTAGGTCTTCACTTTCCTGCCAAATCTGTGACATACTGCAATCCTTAAATGAAAAAAATGACTGAATCACTATTAGCTTTTGAGGTAAAAATTTTATTGGATGATGTGATGAGCCATCTTTTTACACATACTTTTGATATCACAAGAAAAGAAAATTAAGAAATGATTTGCATTTTTTTATTCATCCAAATAATTGTATGTCACAAAAAGAATTGACTTCCATAGGATTTTTAGTGCTCCCATTAGTTGTGGCGATACAAGAGAAAGCAATCAATAAAAATACCAGGCCCACCCTTGCTATATTTGCACATGTGTGTCACCATATTCCTTCTACATTCACTGTGGCACTCTGCACCTCTGTCTGAATCCTGTGTTTCCTAGCAAGTACTTTCAGAGAGTGGGGTACATGAGGGCAAATGTTTGGGATGGGTCTTAGATGCCAGAAGTCTTTCTTCACTACCTGCACCAAGAAGTGACGGGATAACTTCATGCCTGAAGTCATGCAAATCCCTATTTCCCCATTGTATTTATTACATGAAAGGCAGCTATACAGTGACATAGCCAGAAATTTCGTTCGGTGGGGGGGTCTAAAACCAAGGGGGAAATTTTTGAAAAACATGGTACTAAGTAGAGGGTTTTTAACTAATTTTAACACTTTTCATTACTGAATAAACTTATTTGTTAAAGAAATATTTTGTAAATTCATGATGTCAATATTTAGTTTCTTTTATGAAGAAAAATAATTGTTTTTATATTTTGGGGGAGTCCGGACCCCCGCCCCTGGCTATGCCACTGCAGCTATATAACAACATTATCTTAAAAATGCTGATACTTTATAGTACCATTTGAGAGTGCAGTACTGGAAAATGCATTATACATGTATTAATCGAAATGATACATGCCACCGGCACAGCGAGTACATTGGACCACCATTAGAGGTTTCTCAGCATGACGCCTTCCAGACACCTCAACCATTTCTGTACCAAATTGTGTGCTCAAAACCATGACCTCTCTTATATCATACCATTTCAAGACACATACAATCATCTGGCCACTGATGGAATTCTTCTCCCTTAAGCAATTTTTTTTTAGCACTTCAGGTAGTTGCCCCAGTATGACCTAGGCATTGCTGTAGTACTGGTTTTTTTATCCTGGGGAGTCCTGCTGTGAAGGTTCCACGCCATGACAAAAATTGTCATCATTAATGGAATGTCCCTCATTTCTGAAGACATTCAAAAGGAATGCACTACCTTCCCCACTAACATCCTTATTTCCAGCTCCAGTCTTTATCATCATCCGATGAACGAAACCTGATGGCACAGTGAATATAAATATTTATCCTAGACACTTCCTTTGGATATACAGCTGAAAAAAGTAAGCAGCATCAAAGGAGCATTGATTCTTCCTAGGAGGGGCTCCTATTGGGATAATCAATTCTTCTAATTAGATTTTTTGGAAAAGATCCACACTGGTGAATTTTATAAAGCCTGTCAGATGGCTCGGGGTTATTTGTCCCGGCATTCTCATTGAAACGCAAAAGATTAAAAGATGATGAGAAAGCAATCTCCCCTCATTTTTTTCTGTGAAAATGCCAATGTAGTGGAGCTTGCTGGTCCTCCAATAGCTCTCTCAACTATTTATCCGAATATGCCCCAAATTGAAAAGCAACCCAAGCCATACATGAAATTCCTCCTTTTGTAATGTTTTCCAGAAAGCAATTCATGCTTCGTTTTCCAAGGGATTTTCCAGATGAAAGTTCTCAGCAAAATTTTCAGTTCTATGGAGAATGAGTTTACGAAATTCTTCGCCAAACACCAGGTCAAAATACCCTCAGGGTGTTAGGGAGAGCAATTCTTCTTTCAGTCGGGGATCCACAGTGAAAGGAATAGAACTAAAAAGGATCTGCATCAATGGCCATAATAAGAGATGAGACTGCCTAACGGAACTATCCAAAGAATTGGGTGTAGTAGAAGGGCCCCAGATGAATGGTGAAGGCAAAGGCGCTGGCAGTATGTGCCTTGCATGGGGGTATCAGGCCTTTCTTCTTTGCTTTCCAAAGCAGAATCTATGTCTTCAAATTCCTCATCAGAAGAAAAGGGTTGAACGTTCAAAATTGTTTTTCCCATAGTCAGAGGTACACTTGTAGATGTAAGTTTGCTGCAGCTGGAGGGCTAACATGGTTTTAGAATCCTCTTTCCATTTAGCACTAGCTCCATCAAGATCTACCATCTCCTCTGAATCTCAAGGTTCCTCTCACCACCCACCATGTCAAGCATAATTTCATGTCTTTACCTCTCTGTCCACTTCACCTTCTCCAATCTGCTCCATGCCTACAATTTTGCCTACAAATTTCAATCAACTCCTTTCCATCTTTGCTCATGCTATTTCCCGCTAAGTGCCATAATCCAAGTCAGAATGTTTGCTTGATTTTCTTCACACTCTTAAATAATGATAACCTCATTATTGTTTCACCTGCACATCCGCTGCCTGACTCAATGGCTAATGTAAGCTATTCTCTTCCTGATATAATGATTTCTTTGTCGTTTTCCTCTAATAAGCTGACCAAATCGTTCAAATGCCCCACCAGCTCATGTTTATACCCTTATTACCTTTATATTCAGCCTCACTATAATTACTTGTGATACTTAACAAAACCACGTTACTTACATGGTTTTCCATAGTTAAGTATTTTCATTCCATATTCCTCACACCATGTGCTAGAACATCAAACAGTGTCTAAAACCCACTTGGACCCTTCCTGCCATTGGAAACCTAAGTTACCGATAGCGTGAATAACAACAATCATTATATATTAGGTGGGGGAAAATACCAAAAAATCTGTGCCATACATCCCCCAGTGTACAGCCCAGGTTACAACGATTAAGCAACGAATAGGAAACGAAAGTGGAACTCCGAGAGTTAAACAACGCAGTTAATATCATACAACGAAAAACGGCAGACACCACTGAATAGCGGCAGAAGCATACCTTATCTATCCGCCTCTGGGCAAGTCCAAAAGTCTTCAAATGATCTTGCCACAACAGAATGAGGAGACAATAGCTTTAACTAGTTCAACCAACTACTGCACAAGATTCCAACAGCTTTATCTCCAGATATTGTAAATATGCTATTTACTGGTTTCCCTAACTCATTTAAATTCAACACATTACACGGGAGTTCAACATCACAGTTCCCGCGTTTTCGCTCGCTCCTCAACTCTCTGGGACCGCTGGAGAATGATTTGTTTCCTATTAACATATTTGGTAAAGGAAGCCTGCTTTAGCGTTCCAACAATGGCGAAATATGTCATGCATTTAAAATATTTGTGCGATTGAATAAAAAGTTTAAGTCTTGAGATGCGAAGCCTCAAGGACCCCGAAAACTGAAACGAGCGGTGATCGAACGTATGCAGCGCGGCAACGCAAAAATGAGGAAATGGTCTTTAACGATGAGAATCGAAATGCGAAATTCGGCCTGAAGCATAGAGCATTGCTTAGACCATATAAGAACTAGACCCGCCATTCCCCACCCCTACCCATGTCTCGCCGTGTGGCCAACATCTCCCCTCCGCTCCCTTCCTTCCCCACCCACTTTTAAAGGGGCGTGACGTAACGGTTGGGACGCTCATCGTCGTAGCGCATGGCAACGAATGGGGATTCACTGTATCACTGCGGTATTTTGACCATTTTCTTCGCGATTTTTCAATTAAAAGTACTAATATATATTGCGTTATGTACGAGAAGTATTCTCTCAGCCATGGTTGGATTGATGAATTTACAATTAATGAACAGTGGCATTTTTCGTCATTGGCAGCGACGAAAAAATATTGTGGCAGTAAAATGAAGACAAAGCCCTTTGTAAACTTCCGCAGATTTTTTTCTTATCTCGTTAGCGATCTAGCATCATTCGGAACATCGTTATAAAAACATGAAATCTTGCACAAAAGTTGTAACCGGGGGAATTTTAGAGAGGAAAAGGGTCATGGTGCAAAGAATTTGCCGGTCGTCCACGAAGTAACGCGGCAACGCCTTCGCATATAGTAATTTTTAAACGGTCAATTATGCGATGCAAATTGAGCTGCGCGCTAGCGCTACTAAAAAGGGATGTCAACAAATCAGCATTCATATTATTTAGGTAAGTAATTTAGTTATTTCATAAATGCATAATTTTTTACTTAGCAGACAGCTCTCGTGTTATATATATTTTGCGATGGTGGAAAAAGGTCTAGCGCCGGCTTTGCAAGTGACACCTACGATTTACGTACGCTACGGAAAATTCTGGGAATAAATAATACCTATTAACATATTTAAAATTAGAAAGAAAGAGAGGATTGGATTAAAATAATTTTAAAAATAAATTTGCTTTATAACAATCAATTATATTTAATATATTGAATAACTTATTAAATATTTTTATGTAATTTTGTACGTATGTACTTACAGAGTTTTCAATTAAATTCTTTAAACAATTTACGACATAATTTAATTTTTTATATTCTTGTCACAATACGTAAGAAAAGAGGATGTGGATTCAAAGATCATCTAAGAAGTGAATCTCATTTTATTAAAAAAATCCAGACGCGATTACTCTGTCAAATGTGTGAAATGTAACGGATAAATTTCTATTTTTCACGGCAGTATGATATTTCGAAGCACTTGGAGACGCAAGACCATAAAAGATATTTAAATACTGCTCTATCTTCCTCCAAAATACGGAAATTTTAAGTAAAAACAATTTATGAAAACGAAGAAAAGAAACTAGCATTAGCAGAAGGATGTATTTCCATTCTATTTTTTATAGTCATTCCTTCAGATCTAAGGTCTGTACATCACAAGTTATCAAATCGGTTTTGCAGCGCACATGATACATAAGGCCGTTCAAACAGCTGCTGTTTTGTTGCCCGCAGATGTGGAAAATATTGTCATTAAAATATATTTCTATTTCTACATTACACTGTGCGTCTTCAAATGCTGAACGAATTTTGTGAAAATGCGGAAGTCGCATGTATAAGAAAATACTTGGTTACAGTAAAACACGCTAGTTACCTCTTTCGTCAGCTGTAGATAGAATTTTTAAATTGTACCACACCATGAATTCCTACTTTCTATATCAGGCTTAATGTCCTAGAATTGTAGAAGAGAGTTTTGAAAAAGAATCCTCAAATTTAGCTAGAGTTTAAAAACAAACCATCACCTTTTTTTAAATGCTATTGAAGTTATCGAGGGAGATAAAATTTGGTAATCGAAGTAGCGAATGAAGTTTAAAATATCTGAATCAAAAGCGGTCAGAAAGTCAAAGCGGTCGACTAAAATCTCTATCACCTTTGACCCCCATTATGACTTTCGGAGGTCAAAATAAATTGTTGCACGGATGAATGAACTGCGTAACCGACTTTGGGACCCTTCAAAACCTATGGTTTGACACGTTGGTTGTCATGATGGCCAGACATTTAACTCTATGACCTTTGACCCCCATTGGGACCTCGGTGGTCAACAAATCAACAATACGGATCTATTAACTGAAAAATCGACTTTGGCACCCTTGAAAACATATGGTTCGAAACCTGGGTGTCACGATGGCCGGACGTTTACCTCTACGGCCTTTGACCTCCGTATTAACCTTGGAGGTGAATTAGTGAATAATACGGTTATTTGGACAATATCAATGACTTGGGTGCCCTATAAAATCCATGGATCGACACCTTTGTTGGTATGCTATTCTTTTTGCCACCCTTATGACCTTGACGGTGACCTTACTGGGTCAACGGTTGAATTTTCGTAAATTTAATTGTTTTTTTCGGGTTTCTTGTGTCCGAAAACCCAAGAATTGACATTTTTGGTCAATGAAATTTAGACATTTTTCAATCTCGATTTTTTACATTAAAACCACATAAGGCAAATTAAAATTTTTGGTTTGGACCCACATTGCGAGGTCAAAAGGTCAAAATTGTAAAAATTTTCCTTAAACTCAACAAAACTTAGGACCTTTCCCCATAAGTGTGCCAATTTTTATGAATATTGCTCGATGCAAAGTTACTAAAATTACGGGTCAAAAATGACACACGACCGTTGGGACAGTCTTAATATTCATTTTCTAGGAACGTCACCGTTATGTTAATCTACTAGTAATAAGGAATATTTCAAAAATAATTTTGCCTTTTTATGGACCCCTCCCTTCACCCTTTGTGAAATATCGTGGGATTTTGCTCCACGCCTTCTTTTTAATCTCACGTAGGACTTTTCAAAATGCGTATTTTCAGTGTAAATACGTTAATCTAGGCTTCATTGTACTGGGCTTATAAATAAAACGATTTGTTTAATTATTTTTATTGAAGATTACCGAGATCGCAATAAACTGGTTTTTGCGGAAAAAATTACGAGATACTTGCCATGACCCCTTCTTTTTACCTAGAGGGGGTGAAAAGGTATGGTCTAGGGGGAGGAAAGCCATGGCCTAGGGGGGGAAGCCATGTTCTAGGAGGGGGGGGGCAAGCCAAGTTGAGACATTTTAGCATGGAAAAGATGAATGAAGGACATTATAACAGCGCTCTATTAGTTTATGAGATCATTTCCTTGAAAAAATAGTTTTATTTCAGTTACTTAACTTATACTAATACATATCATTTTTCGTTGGTTTGAAGAAAATTTGTTGAATACTTTCGTTCCAATTCAGTACTGATTTTGCTTAAAGCATTTTGCGATTTTTGCTTCTATGGGGACAGCTGCTCCCCCTGGCCTTCGTTGGGTACGCCCATGTTTACATATGACATTCTTAATCAATTTATTTAATACGATCGCTTATAGCTTTATCTTGATTTATTTAGCTTTTTGCGCACAGTCAAGGCTGTAAAATGCCTTAGTTCATCGTAAAAATATATTTATTAAGTGTATAATCATTTTGCGTGCCCAATATCGTCACTTTTCGGCGACTTTGCAGCGAATGAGCGTTAAAATATCTCAAGCGCGCATACGGAATATCGTCTGCAGTCCCAACCGTGACGTCACGCTCCCTCATCCCACTCACTTCCCCGCCGTGCGATGTTGGCCACAGCGTTCCGCCCGAATGGCACGTCTACTTACTTAAATGGTCTAAGGAGCATTGCTCTATGGCCTGAAGCGAAGCGTGCGTGGTCGTTCATGTAAACATGTGGAGTAGTGAGGATTGTGTCCGATTATTATCCATTAAGATTTCTGATCTGTAACTCAACCATAGCCACATTATTTCTACTGTTTACTGAAAGTGTAGAGGGTAAGCATGAAAACGGTTGTGTAGTTTTCTCGTTCGGTTCTTGGTGGTTGAACCAAAGTTGCATCCGAGTTCAACTGCTGCATCGTAGGTTTTGAATTTGTAATGTCCGGATTACCCTCAATGTCATTCGCAAGAAATCTTCTAGAGAAGTATGGATGGGCTGAAGGTATTTATTTTTCAAATTCTATACCTAGAATCAAGTGTATCATGTTATTATAAATGTGAACATTTTCATGTAGGCAAAGGCCTTGGAAAAACAGAAAATGGAATGGTGGAAGCCTTGAAGCCTAAGCTGAAATTTGATAATACTGGAATAGGACATGATCACGCCGAACAATTCACTAATAATTGGTGGGAAGTAGCCTTTAACGAAGCTGCTAAACGTGTTACTGTTGACGTTGCCACAGAGGAGTCGGAGGCCGTGGTAGAATCGCCAGGTCTCACAATCTCCACCAAGCGGGCTTCTGTTACCAAACTGATGAAAGAAAACCCCTTAAAATACGGCAAGTTCATCAAGGTACGAAAGTTTTCATCTATAATCTTAGCCCGTGTCAATATTCGGTGTACATTCATTTGATCCACACGGAAAGTACAGCTGAGTTATAGTCATGCATGATTTATGGGCGTCCTAAATTAGATTACTGTTAAAGAAATTAACACATGGGTGTAATTGCGAACGTAAATATATATGTATATATTTCCGGTACTTTTTCTGTTATTTTTATTATCGTCTTCCAGACCGAGACTCTTACTAGTGAAGGGAGAGTAATTCCAATGAAAGAAAAGGTTTCCTCACCTGTTGACTGCGAATCCTCGACAAATTCTTTGTCTAATTTAACGGACGAGGAGTTGTTAAAAATATGTGGTGGCCGAACAGCACACAAGTAAGATGTTTCATTAAGTTAATAATTCGTTTTGTAAAATTATGCCATCTATTTTACTCTTGATCTAACGGTTGCATTAATATTTTCATTTATTCTGTCATTTCAAGGGCTGCCCGGCATGGAAACAAATTAGTAGGTAAGCTTGCTAGAGTTACTGAACAAGAGAAGCAGCTTATAATACCGTCTGAGAGTTTGAAAAATAAGGAGAAAGAAATGGTGAAGGACTATAGGAGCAAGAAGTATAGAAAGAATAAGAGGAAAGTTTCTTCTTTGGACACAATAGAGGATTGTCAAGAACCCGAATCACCTGCCTATGCAGCTGACCATGATTTCACAAGGAATTCTGCATTGGGAAATGTAAGAGATGAATTGGGTGTAGTTAATGCCGAGCATAAGAAGAAGAAGAAAAAGAAAAAATCCCACGATAAGAAAGTATGCGGAACTGAAAGCGAACATTTCGAGGGGATTGATTGTGAAAATCAGAACAGTGATCCTGAAGCCTTATATATGCATGAAAGAAGCTCAAATTGTGGTGTTGAGCTAGGAGGTGAAACTTCTAGTCACAAGCCAAGATCAAAGCGGAAAAAAAGAAGAGGTCATGATTAAAGTTACCTGATAAACTTAAAGGCTTTTGTCTTACTGTACATCAAAGGCTTTACCGTGTTTTCTAAATAAGATGAACTAATTTGAAATCTTTTTAGCGGTGTTTTTTTCTGTCCTATTGATGAGCAATTAATTTTTATAGGTATTTATGATCTAGTTTTGGAGAAGATGATCTAACCACACTGGCCAGCTTTCACGATGTACAAAGTCACAGCTTTGGACATTTCCTTAGGGACAGATTTTCAATTGTGTTGAAAATAGCTCTCTCAACTGATGATCAGAATTGTTTAACTATTATTTATTAATCAGCACACCCTATCATACAATTGTGCTCGAGTACACAATTTACGCGAGTTTTCCCTGCATGTTGGGAGTAAATTGAAACGCAAGGAGACAATCAGGTGTCCAGCAGTCGAAGCTTATTTTGCTGCATGTAAATTAAGGGATTATGTACTTAGTTCCTGTAGGTACATTTTAAAAACAATGAAAACCTAATTCATTTATATCAATAAAATTTAATTTTCACACACCAGCAAGAGCGCAATCTTATTCATCTCACATCTATTGCAACCCTCCATACACAGCTTTGAAACAATCACTCACAGACCAACTTAAATTTTCAGATACTTTAAGGGAATTCAATTGTACATCCAAAGACTGAATATATTTGTCAAGCCAAGAATTGTCAACCTTTTAACAGCTCAAACCCCGACATATATATTGTAATTCCAAGTATTAGTATCCAGAAAAACATAGGAACGTCACAGCTTTGTTTAACTTTGAACTTCCTGACTATGTGGAACCACAAATCAATGATTATTTGACTAAATTAAAATACTGACATTGAATTAGGTTGTTAATCCAGCTAATATGAAAATAAATCTATTAAACAGAAATGCAGATGTAGTAAAACAATATTACAGAGGCAAAGAATTAGATACACGACTTTAAAGACAGGTCGAAAGATTACATAAAACCGACATAATACTTCCTGTGTATCAGAAATGATATTGAAGTTCCTTAGTTACATAATACTTGGCTGCAATAAGGGTGAAATAAAATTTAATAAGTAACTTTCCTTTAGTGGTCCTTATTAAAACAAAAAAGGCCATCAAAAAACAGCCCTTAGAAATAAAAATGAAGTATGAAAGAAGATTATCTGATTGGTGAACATCTCCAAACGGCTCTAAAAATACCAATAGACATTTTGGCACTACCGAGGTCACTTTACAACCGAGATCCCTAGATTAAAAAACCCCTTAGAAAACCTTACTCTCGGTTACAAGCAAAGGTTATTCATTTATGCAAACAAAATTTTGCCGCAAGTAATGTAAAGTAAATTTTGAGAAGTAATGCATTCTTTTATGTCCCTTGGCAATTTCTTTTAAGCAAGGAAAAAGACTTCAATGGCTCACAAGTCAGACATTTGTCATCAAAAGTTCATTTTTCACGAGGAAGAAAGCCAAGCAGATGATGTAGAGCCTATTTTTACCAACACTAGAACGCATTCGGCAAAGATTTGTTTGGCTAATATCACTGTGCTGTCTTCAATTCAATTTCAGGAAGTGCTTAACCTGACTGCTGTCAAAGCAATGGACAGAGATCATAAAATTGCAACTCATATTGAGCTCAACAACACTTTTCCAGATAAGTACCCATAAATATAGAAATTACTAATTAAAACAATGGACAACATTCTTCTAACACAGCACTCCTGTCGCAGTATCTCCGAACGTGGCTTCACATGACTTCAAAAATAAAAAAGTCACACTTCAATTATTGAACTCATTCATACCACACGTACACTGGCAGTGATATCTCCAAGGAACACAATTGCCAAAGACACAGGTCAATGATCCTTTAACACTCAACCGCAAGAAAAACATTTGGATTCACACGGAAAACACACCCCCTATTTACACTTTCAAACAGACACTAGCCACAAAGGGCTGACAAATCTTTTTTTCAGAGGAACTTCCTGTTCCGTCTCAAGGAGGGCGACTGGTAGTAACTCCCACTCACGGCACCGTATACTGGTTCTGGGGATAGCTCGCTGTAAGGAGAGCGATGGGCGTAGCCAGGACTGCTACCTTCGCTGCCAGGGGGTGCCACCCTGAGGAGGGGTGACTGTGCGAGAGGAGAGCCGTGGCTGGCTGGTTGCTGCTGCCTCGGAGAGTAAGCTGCCCAGGAACAAAGACAGATTAAATCAACCCTTTCCCTGAAAATGGTTTCATGTTTGCACATGTGTACATGTAACAGCGGGAAAAACGTACTTCCACCCCTTCCTTTTTTATTATCTTTTTTAGTCTCACAATAAGTGTAGGATTCTGGGTTTTTCACGACATGCTCATTGACTCAGGGTCACGTCAGTTTTGAACACTGATTGGCCAGCAGCCTTTTCCCCACATTCCTGATAGGGTAGCCACTACCTCTGTTTAAATTTTCAATGATTTCCAAGGCTTCTCTGGTATGGCTAGGGTAACAGTGGTTCTCCTTTACCAAAGTCTTTGCCCCTTCAAAATCAACTTTGTGGCCTGCCTCATTCCATTCCACCCTTAGCAATGGTAAGGAAACTATACTAGGAGGGATGGCCAGCACTATAAAAGGACGCCAAATAACCAGGCTTCCCACCCATAACCAGAAGACAAAAGAAGGATGGCTTCCGAAACTTGTCACCATGGACTTGGCGTGAAAAACCCAGAATCCTGCACTCATCATAAGCATAACTGCTGAAACATGCAAGAATTTAAGTCTGAGGCCTAACATAGTGGAATTTATCTATCGTGAAGATAATATCGTGGAATAATGGCACTGCAATATCACATGCATTTTTAATATGCACAAACTCCACTGAAAAAAGGTGATGATGAGACACAGTAATGAAACCTGAGTAATGCTTTAAAAATTTTAAGTGGAATGGGTCTTTCAGTATTACACAACAGAGCATATAAGTAAAGGAATTCAGTAGATGGAAGGGAAAGATAAGTTACGCATAAAAATCTTCCTCGTTCTGTCAATTTCTGGAATGATTAAAATAAGAAAACGTGAAAGTTGCCACCCAATTTTCATGAGTTGGTGATGCCACTAGTTTTGGCCCATTTACTTTATTTACATCAATTACCCCCAAAAACAGCACAATGAGGCATTTACATTGGGAGTTTAAACAACCAACAACAGACGATCACACACACACATGTCCTGGAAGGGGCAACTTATCCAGGTGGGACTCAAACCTGCGACCTTCGGTAGGCGAGGACTTATCCCACCACCACCAAGGCTGACAAAATGAGCTCTTGAACTTGATCAGAATAAGCTCTCCCAGCCCCTTCTTATCTTCGTGACCCAAACTCTCTCTTTCTTGAGAGGAACAATCGTGACCTCTATGTTCTTATCCAGACTAATCTCTCCCTTGCTCTTAAGATATCGCATTCCATCAGTATGAGCTGGGAAATTTTTTTCCTGTTATTTTCCATGCACTCTGGGAATCTCAAGTGAAGTAGGTCAATATTATAGGATTTCATTGCTGTTTGGCATCAGATCAATCAGAAAATTATGAGAAAACTGAAAACAATGTTTGATATGTTTATTAAAGATTAATGCTAAAGAAGGCATTTGTTCCAGTGATTTGAAGACTCAGAAAGGTTCATTAATAATGTAAGGCAAATTAGGTAATTTTTCAACCTCCTCTCTCCTTTACGCTTCATTAAAAGCTTTGAAACATAGCTTAACCCTCTACCCCTAATCTCATGTGAGATTTTTCAAAACTTTTCTTTTGTGTAATTACTTCTAATTTGTGTTTGACTCCATTAGATTTATCTTTTTGATTGCTTAATTTCATTAAAATGCAGAATAGTACACATTTATGACCACTGAGAACAAACTATGTACTTTTGAAATAGTAGCCTTTTAGCTAGAACTACTACAGAACACATAATGACCAGAGCAATGGTTGGCAGTAGAAGAGAAGAGACAAATATGAACCCGAATTTAGGAAACCATAAACTTGTGGAGTGGAAGGAATTCCGCTACTTCGGTAGCTGAGTGACCAACAATGGACAAATTAAGAAAGAATATGTAATTATTAGAATAGCCATAAAAATTACAGCGGAAGCCAGGTTCAGCGAGTATAACATTTTAAGAGAATTGCATTTTAGCAAGTGACAGTTTTTGTACCACCAAATGGCATATGTCTTACATGAAAAATAAATCAGATATAGCAGGGTCAAAAAGTTCCTTCCATCATGTACGCTCGGTATTACGACAGATATTTCTCGAGGGCAATGCACCGCTGAGCAAGCATTAACTACTGTGTTTTGCATTATCTGTTTATTAAACTAAAAATACAAGATGCGTGTCAGATCAACAACACATAAAGCCAGTTACGTTCAAGCATTTATGTGATTTGCAGCCTTGACTACGCTCTGCGTGCTCCCATTTTACGTTCTTCTTTTGTTATACCCAGTTATCTTAGACCATATAAGAACTAGACCCGCCATTCCCCACCCCTACCCATGTCTCGCCGTGTGGCCAACATCTCCCCTCCGCTCCTTTCCTTCCCCACCCACTTTTAAAGGGGCGTGACGTCACGGTTGGGACGCTCATCGTCGTAGCGCATGGCTACGAATGGGGATTCACTGTATCACTGCGGTATTTTGACCATTTTCTTCGCGATTTTTCAATTAAAAGTACTAATATTTATTGCGTTATGTACGAGAAGTATTCTCTCAGCCATGGTTGGATTGGTGAACTTACAATTAATGAACAGTGGCCTTTTTCGGCATTGGCAGCGACGAAAAAATATTATGGCAGTAAAATGAAGACAAAGCCCTTTGTAAACTTCAGCAGATTTTTTTCTTATCTCGTTAGCGATCTAGCATCATTCGGAACATCGTTATAAAAACATGAAATCTTGCACAAAAGCTGTAAATGGGGGAATTTTAGAGAGGAAAAGGGTCATGGTGTAAAGAATTTGCCGGTCGTCCACGAAGTAACGCGGCAACGCCTTCACATATAGTAATTTTTAAACGGTCAATTATGCGATGCAAATTGAACTGCGCGCTAGCGCTACTAAAAAGGGATGTCAACAAATCAGCATTCATATTATTTAGGTAAGTAATTTAGTTATTTCCTAAATGCATAATTTTTTACTTAGCAGAAAGCTCTCGTGTTATTTATATTTTGCGATGGTGGAAAAAGGTCTAGCGCCGGCTTTGCAAGTGACACCTAAGATTTATGTACACTACGGAAAATTCTGGGAATAAATAATACCTATTAACATATTTATAATTAGAAAGAAAGAGAGGATTGGATTAAAATAATTTTAAAAATAAATTTGCTTTCTAACAATCAATTATATTTAATGTATTGAATAGCTTATTAATTATTTTCATGTAATGTTGTACGTATGTACTTACAGAGTTTTCAATTTAATTTTTTTAAACAATGTACGACATAATTTAATTTTTTATATTCTTGTCACAATAAGTAAGAAAAGAGGATGCGGATTCAACGATCATCTAAGAAATGAATCTCATTTTGTTAAAAAATCCAGAAGCGATTACTCTCTCAAATGTGTGAAATTTTTATATATTTATAATAATTTATTTAATTTAATAATTTTATATATTTATAATAATATATAATTTTCTGTTTTTCACGGCAGTATAATATTTCGAAGCACTTGGAGACGCAAGAGCATAAAAGATATATAAATACTGCTGCATCTTCCTCCAAAATACAGAAATTTTTAGTAAAAACAATTTATGGAGACGAAGAAAAGAAACTAGCATTAGCAGAAGGATGTCTTTCAATGCTATTTTTCATAGTCATTCCTTCAGATCTAAGGCATGTACATCACAAGTTATCAAATTTGTTTTGCAGCGCACATGATACATAACGCCGCGCCGTTAAAACAGCTGCTGTTTTTTTGCCCTCAGATGTGAAAAATATTGTCATTAAAATATATTTCTATTTCTACATTACACCGTGCGTCTTCAAATGCTGAAAGAATTTTGTGAAACTGCGGAAGTCGCATGTATAAGAAAATACTTGGTTACTGTAAAACGCGCTAGTTACCTCTTTCGTCAGCTGTAGATAGAATTTTTAAATTATACCACACCATGAATTCCTACTTTCTATATCAGGCTTAATGTCCTAGAGTTGTAGAAGAGAGTTTTGAAAAAGAATCCTCAAATTTAGCTAGAGTTTAAAAACAATCAATCACCTTTTTTTAAAATGCTATTGAAGTTATTGAGGGTGATAAAATTTTGGTAATCGAAGTAGCGAATGAAGTTTAAAATATCTGAATCAAAAGCGGTCAGAAAGTCAAAGCGGTCGACTAAAATCTCTATGACCTTTGACCCCCATTACGACTTTCGGAGGTCAAAATAAATTATTGTACGGATGAATGAACTGCGTAACCGACTTTGGCACCCTTCAAAACCTATGGTTTGACACGTTGGTTGTCATGATGGCCAGACATTTAACTCTATGACCTTTGAGACCTCGGTGGTCAAAAAAATCAACAATACGGATCTATTAACTGAAAAATCGACTTTGGCACCCTTCAAAACATATGGTTCGAAACCTGGGTGTCACGATGGCCGGACGTTTACCTCTAAGGTCTTTGACCTCCGTATTAACCTTGGAGGTCGATTAGTGAATAATACGGGTATTTGGACAATACCAATGACTTGGGTGCCCTATAAAATCCATGGATCGACACCTTTGTTGGTATGCTATTCTTTTTGCCACCCTTATGATCTAGACGGTGACCTTACTGGGTCAACGGTTGAATTTTCGTAAATAAAAGTGTAATTTTCAGGGTTTCTCTGGTCCAAAAACCTAAGAATTGACATCTTGGTCGATGAAATTCA
Organism: Ischnura elegans; assembly: GCF_921293095.1. Taxonomy (NCBI): domain Eukaryota; kingdom Metazoa; phylum Arthropoda; class Insecta; order Odonata; family Coenagrionidae; genus Ischnura; species Ischnura elegans. The sequence goes on along the minus strand of NC_060253.1, from coordinate 83,524,188 downwards.
GACTTTTTCTATCTCGACTTTTTAAACATTTAAACCCCATAAGGCAAATTCAAAAATATTGTGTGGACCCACATTGTGAGGTCAAAAGGTCAAAATTGTAAAATATTGCTTACACTCAAAAAAAACTTAGGACCTTTACCCATAAGTGTGCCAATTTTCATGAATATTGCTCCATGCAAAGTTACTAAAATTACATTCTTAATAAATGTATTTAATACGATCGCTTCTCGCTTCATCTTGATTTATTTAGCTTTCTGCGCAGATTCAAGGCTATAAAATGCCTTAGTTCATTGTAAAAATATGTTTATTAAGTGTATAATCATTTTGCGTGCCCAATATTGTCACTTTTCAGCGACTTTGCAGCGTATGAGCGTTAAAATATCTCAAGTGCACATACGGAATATCGTCTGCAGTCCCAACCGTGACGTCATGATCCCTCATCCCACTCACTTCCCCGCCGTGCGATGTTGGCCACAGCGTTCCGCCCGAACGGCAGGTCTACTTACTTAAATGGTCTAAGCCAGTTATCAGCGGGAGGGGAATGGGAGGAAGATGACAGTGGGAGAGGGAGTTAGTTCCCCCCCTCCCCCAATCCACTTTGGCTTCATCGCTTCAATAATATAAAAGGCTACGTTTAAGGGGAACTTACATTGTAGTGAAACCCCCTCCATCTTTTCCCATGCTAGGTATGGAAGTTGAAAGCACAACATTGTTGTAGTTAGATCAGTGCCCTTACATTTACTTTCAACTAATGGAAAGCTAGAGCAACGTCCACTGCATACCGAACTTATTGACTCCGACTAGTTACGCCGTTTTTACAGCTTTCTTCGGCTATCAAAAAATACAAGAACGGGAATAACACCGAAACTGAGGGAATTAATATGTATTATATTAAATCGAAAATCCCCCATTTCTTTCTTTAAATATGTTGATACTCAATTAGATTGAGCCTGATAATTACTCTTAGGCTGTTAAACTTTGTTAAATACCGGGGATACAAAAGAAAAACTGTAAATAGGAACGATTACGAGGCTTCGGTGGGTTTATTCAACACCTGCGGATACAACGAGCGCTTTATTTTGCGAGTAATTTCAGAGGGATGATGAGCACTCGTAAAACCGGGCGTCTACTGTAATAGGACTTACATTTGGAGCATCCTTTTTTATGGTAGTGAGGCATGGACGATGATAAAATTGGAGAAATCAAGATTGGAAGCTTTAAAAATGCAGTGTTATAGAAGAATGATGAACATCAAACGGATAGATTGTGTGAATAATGCCAAAATTCTAAGAAGAGTTGGACAGAAGAGATTAAAGTATTGCAATAGAAGAAGAAAACTGAGACTAGGAAACCATAAACTTGAGGAGGGGTAGGAGTTCCGCAACTTGGGCAGCCGAGTGGCCGAGTTGAAAACCTTGGGCAGAAGACAGGAAAATGTACTCCACCACATCAAATAATATTATCACGGATAGACGGGTGGAAGTGAGGCATTGCTGAGGTTAACTATGAATGAGACAGATAAGAGTAGGTGATGAAAGAAGCCGAAGAATTATGTCCTTGACGAAGGATTAGCCGAGAGGAGAATTGAATGAAGAGTTGTGTCAAACTTATCATAGGATTGATGATTATGAAACAGCATCTCCCGAAAGTAACACCAACCATACTTAGGGTCAACCTGTCTTATAAGCTACTTGCAGAGTTAATTCACCATACCCACGGGTGGATTGGTTAGCCCTTACTAATATATTGTTAAGGATATTAACTTTTACGGGAGTAAGGGTGATTGGAGAAAAATTGAAACCATACTTACTCATTGTCACAGGTCGTTGTCGGGCAACCATTGGCTCAATGTACATGGTGTAGGCTGAAAAATTAAGAATAATTGGTAAATAAACTTGTTCTTGAAAGAACTTTTTTGGTGAAATCATCATATGGTACTCAAAGAATTAAACTTACCATACAATGTCACTAGAACAATCACCACAGTTGATAAAACCAGAATAAAGGAGTTACGGTAGGCTATCACAAAATCCACAAAAGAAAAGCTTGCTGTGTTAATGTGCGATGCAATGCATGGGGCCTGTACCACTCCCTCAGCTCCATCGCCTTCAGAGAGGCGGACCTTCACAGGGACCTGCAATGAAGCCACAATCAATATCACATCAGATCTTACACAAAGTCAACTCAGAGCAGAGATATGTGCACACTTCTTAGGATGATATACATAGATGCAATTTCAGCTTTTGGAATTTACTCCTCCTGTCTACATTGTCTCAGATGACCAGTTTTCCCACCATTTCAGTTGACTTCTTCAGGTTGATGTAATGAGGATTTGGAATTCAATGGTCTTATATGCCGCATCCATTTGGACTGGGCTCTTTGTGATTAGTTGCTGCATTCTGGTAGTTCCCCTGCAAATTACGTTAGTACATACCTGCCCTTGCTCAAACACATTGAAAAGCATATTGCACAAGAGCTGCAGGAAAGCAGCAACCAATCAAGAAGAGCCCAACCCCAACAGATACGGTACATACGGCATTCAAAAATTCTACATTCCCATTTCACTGACCTGAAGAGGGTGACTACAATGCTGAAAAAAATGTCATCCAACACAATGAAGACATGTTGAGTAAATACTGAAAGCAATGGTGCTTCATCAAAGAAACAACTATGAAATTTCAAGAAAATTTATGCACCAACTAACCTCAATTCTTTGATGGGTAAACTCAGAGATCACAGTGATGTACAAAGGCCTGGTAAGTTCATTGGATAACCAGTAGGCCTTTTTGAGATGGATAGTAAAAGATGAGGATGAACCAACACTCACTCCCATTGATGACGAGCCTATGGGAGGAGCACTTTCCACCTGAAGCACGGATTCATCACATACGTGCACCTGAAATTAAACATTGAACAGAACATGTCACAAACATTTAATTGCGTACCATTTACTAATCTGTATTGGTTCTCTTGGCTAATAAAACTATTATTATTATTATTATTATTATTACAGACAGGGAAACGTGATGACAGGGCAACCTACTTCAGTAAGCTTATAGGATACCATTACAGCCCAATGCATAATTATCCAGTTTCTATTAAGCCTTTCACTCACAAGGCTTTTTGAAAATAGATAACCAAAAATACCATACCTGGTAGGCAATATGTGTGACTTGGGATTTCAGTAAAATAGCCTTGGCAAAGGCCAATGTTGGCTGTCTAAGTTTACAAGGGTCATTATTACATCAATCATTCATCATTTTTATAAATGCAACATGAATCTTAGGGATTGGCTCAAAGTAGCTGAACCTTGCACAAAATGGTTCATTGAAGATCGGCAGCAAAGTTTAAGTGCTGGGTTACACAGGTCCATCAGGTCAGTTTTCTGAGTATGTGCACTTAGTGAGTTTTCTGAGTATGAGACTAAGTAATTAAGGATGAAGTGACTATATTAATTAAGTAATGTAAATTCCCCCATTTATCGCAGTTAGCCTTCTTCATTGGCCAGTAGTCAATGTTTTTGGCAATTGACCAATTCTTGAGCAACCCAGACACATGTTTATTCCAAAACTGTATTTAAGAATATAATAAGGGTATTATTCTCTCACAATCCTACAATCATGGTTTCCAAAAAGACAAAATACAAAATTCAAGCATAATCCAGGTATTCACGTATAATTTATCCAAGTTATAAAAAAATTTCAGGTCATAGTGTCCTAGATTTTATACATTCAAATGAGATCCAGCGGTATTGTCTTTTGGCTGTACCCATGTCACAGCTTGGATTACTGGCCAAAAGTTTTGTCTCCACTGCTGGAGACGACCTGAGGGCAATGATACATCTCTTGCTTGTTGACCTTTCTAAGTATCATCAAGGGGTTGGGGGGAAAGGTTAGGGATAATTGTGGGGCTTATCTCAAAATGATTGGAAGCCAAGATGAGCTAATGGCTTGCCATTGGCCTCACCATTAAAATTGTTTTCATGTCATCTTGTTTCGAGGGCTTATCTCATTAATCTTGTTCTGACATGTTTTTCTCCCACCAGGACTTGTGAGCTAGTCACGTCAATATTGCGGCCTCGGGCAGAATGTTCTGCAGCAACAGATTTCTCAAAATGTGAGGTAGGGACATAGTATGTCAAGGTTAAGTTGCTATCACGTATCAAAAGAGGGTAAGCCATGTCAAAAATAATGGCTGAAGATGGAAGAATTCTGACCGAGCGAGACACTGTGTTGATAATGTGATGGGATTTTCCCTGCCTGTTGATCAAACCAAATGAATAAACACAACCTGAGATTGTACAGAGGCTGTACAATCTCAGGTTGCTTACACTTACTAATTAATTACACTTACTTCAACCTGCTCCAACACAGATGGAGAGCCAGTGAGGAAAAGGTTTGCTGAGGGTCGACTATTGCTCAGCTGAATTGAAAGGGGTTGAACAATGACGGCAGGGTAGAAAGGCAGAAGAAGCGGCTGGGAGGAGGTGAAAGATCCTTGAGACACTTGCAGAGAACTTCCTGAACCGTGGTCGGGCTGCAAGGGAGCACCTGCGGACTGATAAGGGTTGACAGCCATAACCCTGAGAATGAAGTTCACTTGGAGGGTTGCAACTTCCACTGCAGAGCTTCCCCCAGAAGGAGTGATTTCACAGACATAGACTCCTGAAAGAAAAATGGTGGATCATCATTAGAACATGGCAGAATGAAAAGAAAACTAGCAATCTAGAGCACTTTTATCTCCCAAAACGTTTCAATTCATTCATGTCAACCAGCTGGCCATAAACTGTACAGCACAGACACATGAATTTCTCTACCATAATAGACCGAAGGGTTCAAAGTGAAAAGCCTGTCTATTCTGTCACATTCTTTGTCAACATGAAGAATTCATCAAGAACGCCTATATAATTTCAACAAGCCATTGAAACTATACTAAAATTACTTAATCTCATACAAATATGTACTAGGTTATATGTTTCCAGAGGAATATAAATACAAAAAATATCCAAAGAATCTACTCCATAGGCACTATTAAACTAGGAATACCTTTAGTTGGATCAAATCCAGAGCGAACAGTAAAAATGTCAGTCACTTGAACGCCTAGGGGAGGGTGAGACTTCTCCGAAAACTGCAGGACACATCGGAATGGGTATGGCCGCAGTACACTTGAGTCCATCCCACACACAGAGTCTCCCGCCCTCCCTTCCTTATCCCCCCACACCTCCGACGGGCTGGGGATGACGTTTGACCTCTTGGCAAGGGCTGAGTCATCTGGTCCAAGCAGAACTAAGGGCACTTTGAAGGGAATATCTCGATGTGAATTGGTCAGGTTACCTGGACCTCCAGATGACAGGAAGACGATCTAAGGAAGGAAATGTTGGGATAAATTCTCACATTCGCATTATTGCATTAGTCTTAACTCACTAAAGGATTGCTCAACACAATTGAAAATCGCAAAAAAAATTGTTTTATCTTAGAGTTTGGAGTCTCAGTTCACCACAATTGAAACATATTCTCATCAAAGTCCAAGGAATCTTTCATAGGCTTAAAGTAAGCACTGACAAACTGAAAAAAAATTTAAAGGCCGCTTAAATGGTAGGCCATCTGGAAAATTTGCTGTGATTTTGGCTGTCGGTAAATATGCTTAAAAGCTTCTATCAGGGCACAGATTTCAGTTCATGAAAAAATGGCTGAGTTATGGGTATATTCCTTAGCATGTCATTAATGTCATAAGAAAACACGCTGACAAAAGTGTCTACTAAGATAACTCGGCGACAGGGCTTCTAACAATGCAAAATTTATCGAAAACTTAACGAAGGGTGAATCTAAAGAAACGTACTGACTCATTACTATGCTTCTTCAGGAAATAATTTTATATTTCGAGTTTACAGTAATCTTTGAATGAAAACACCCAAAATCACAATTCATTGAAAGAATTGGAGGAAAAGATAAGTCACAAGGAAAAAATTCTTCCTGATTCAGGCACTCCCTCATAAGTTAACAATAAAAAAATATAAGTTACTGCTTCCTTTTCATGAGTTGGTGACGTTTTCAGAGTTTGATTCATTAACTTGTTCAGGAAGAACCACACATTGAGATAAGGAATTAATCACAAGAGTCATTAATGCAAGAGAGACATAACAGGAGGCGTAAAACATTTGAAAAATACATATGATTCTTTGATACATAATGAGTGAAAAGACTTTCAAAAATCAATGATTGGCACTCAATTTTCATTAGCATCAAATGATTTAACCTGAAAAAAATATTTGCCTTGATCTAGTACTAGCCAGTGTCATTAGACTGTGTCCACAAATATAGTCTTGTGGCACTGTGCACCTTGAGGAATGCGCAACCTCTACACCCGGAGGTGGGGGGGAAACTCTTCGGAAGAAGATGAATAGATACCTAATTTGGCAGACCACCTGGTGTGAATAAGAGGTTCCTGGCCAAGGCAAATGATTTTTCCTTCGTGGAATTTTCCCACATATTCCGCAGCTATTTGTAATGATTAATATGTAGATAGATAGCATGCAGCAACTAGGGAAGGGAGCCACTCACTGATTCAATGGGGCGTACATCCACCTCAGTGGAGGTGGTACCACCCGAGGCTGTCAGCTGCAAGCGCACAAGGGCTTGGCCTGGACCAACCGCCTTGCCCACACCCGTGCGCTCGTCCAGGCGCAGGATGTCGCCCTCGCCCACGCTTCGGCCTCCCACACCACTCAGGGGCAGCACCTTCCACGGCCCACCTACCCTGCGCCCAGCAGCAGGAGGTTGTGCCAGCAACGTGGCGGCACGGAAGCAGACAATATCCCCCACAGTGAGCACTGGCTGTGAGAGATAAATAATAACTCAGAAAGAACACAACTCAATCTATGACAACTCTAGCCAAATTCACTGAATCTCACATTGAATGTTCACGGAGATGAATCAACTGGAGTAAAACCTCTCCAAATGGCTACAGGCAAATGTAGGATTGAACTTAGGGGGGAATCCCACGCAGAAAAAAAGGGTTTTTGGGGATTCTTGGAATTTTGAGACTCAAAAAATGAGGGTTGGGGCTAATTGTTTGACAAAAAAGACATCATTTAACCCTCATATGGATTTGCTGCGCCTTAGCGGCGCTCGTGGTTTTAAAAATGGTGTAAAAATTTTCCATTCCAAGGAATCATTTTGAAATTTTCAGTAGTCTATTTTTTCTGCTTTCTTCGTCTGCATATAAAATTTTGTTAGCATAGTGTTGATAGGTTACATTTTATTGGCTTCTAATGGAAAAAGTTACGTCGTTGGATTTTCGGCGCCGCAGCGGCGCTCAGTATTTCCTCGTCGCTACGTCGTTGACTGCACTCTCAATGTTAATGTCAAAGCATTTATGTTTCGTATGAAATGCTGTAATATATTTATAATCATATTATTTATATTTCTAAACATTATAAACAAAAAGAAATTGTTAAACAAAAGGTAAATATTACCATATCAATCTTACTTTCTTTCTTAGCTAAGATAAAATTATTTGCGTCGTTATCATGTCCATTGACAAAACTTCATCTTTTTACGAGAATTATTCATAGAAACTCATGGCTAGTCAAAGTTGTTTTTTCATGGGCCTCCGACTTAGTTTTGCTTGGGCCGAGAATTTCCTCGTCACTACGTCAGGGTCTGCACTCTCAACGCTAATGTCAAAGTAATGTTTCATATGAAATGCTATAATCTATTTATAATCCTAGTATTTAATTTTTTTAAACTTATAAATCAAGTGAAATTGTTTAACAAAAGGAAAATATTACAATACCAAATGTGTTTCCTCTTTTAGCTAAAAATCATTATGTTTACTTCGATATAATGTAAATTGACAAAACTTCAGCTTTTCGCAAGAATTATTCATAGAAACTCATGGCTAGCCAAGTTTTCCTTGTTTTTTTTCCGTGGCTTCCGACTTAGTTTTGCTTGGGCACCTCCGCACCGCATCCATGTACCTGCCGTGGTGATAGTCACCTTTGGGTAAATCCTAGGGTGACTCTGTTTAGAATTACTCCAAGCAGCAATTCTCAGAAAAATTTAACACAATGCATTATCCGAATTCGTAGAATAATGCTTCCTCACCGTTGTGTGAATATTTCTCGCTGAATGAGTAACTGTAACTTGCCAGGAGATTCAGAAGTTTCACCGACTACCGTGAAGAACACATCGCACAGTTATTGTTATATGTCTTGAACCTTTATTTCGAAAAAAATCCCTTTGTGGCTAAGATAGTCTATACAAAATTGCAGGCGTTTATATAGTTACTGATGATGTGACAGTTTACCATTGGAGTGAAATGAAGATAATTACCCAACTAATTGTGTGATAGAAAATAATTTCTCTTTCCTGACGATGAGTTTAGACTTTACAAGGTAAAAATCGTTTCATTATGAATTGGTGAAAAGACAATTTACCGTGAGGTGAACATTTGTGAACATATTTCTCGTTTCTTTGTGTACTGAAATGCACAGATGTTTTATGCATTGGGGGTTTTACTAACGTAAAGGGGTGAGTGAGGAGGAGAAAGGAGAAGGAATGCCAAGAGGCTGTTCTGAGGTGAAGTGGTGGTAGTGTGTCGACTGCCAAGGATCGGGGAATACCCAGATCGTTAGGACAGGTAGGAGTAGAAAATCCTTATTGCGGAAAAGGTTGGGAGTGCAAGGAGGCAATTAGATACAAAAGCATGCTTTTTCTTCATCCTTCCAACGCTGCATGAGGGACAGGGAACAAAAGCCTTGTCAAAACGCCCCGCGGTGGCCCTCCCTTCATTCCAAGAAGGTCCAGCTCGGGTGGGTCATTAGGGTGGAGAGAAGTTCAATCAAGTTTTGTGGGAGGGGGCAAGAAGGTGGTGAATGACGAATAAGGGAGCTTAGTGGGAAGGTATGGACAGTCTCAATGTTTGGGTCAGTGAAACGCTAAGAAAGGAAACGGAAAGAAAATGTAAGGGAAGTCCTTCCAAAGTGAGGGTATTTTTGTCACCCATAGCATTCTTTCATCAGTTTCTCACGCAGAGCTGGACGAAAGAAAAAAGGCAGCTGCTCCTTCTCCCCTACCACCAATAGCACATACTTCTAAGACTTTTTTTTCTTGGATTTCCCACCAATCCAGGAGTAAAACCTAATCTGATGCACTCCCACGCAAAACATTTACCCGGCCATATCGAAGGAAACCTTTCCCTTGGGCTACACGTCCCCAGCGGGGGAATAGGGCTCCGTGGTAGGAAAAGAGTACCGACTCTTCTATCTCCAACTACAAAGAAGCGTTGGGTTCTTTGACACGTCGCTTATCATACCATACTATTTATATTTCAAAACCCATAAGACTTGATTTTTTTTAATTGCAGGACATAAGCTCCCAGAATATTCGTAAGATTTGTCTTGATCGCCAGAATCTTGTAAAAATCACGAAAGTAAGACTCGTCTCTTCTCACTTAACCTACAACTATTCCATTATTAACGTTTAATAACTTATCCTTCTATATACACTGCAAAGATATAACATATGGTTGGACGCAGCGAAGCAAAATTATGTCATATGGGCATAAGCGAATTTTATTCGGTCATCATTTTTAGTATATAGATACATAAAATTATAAACAATATAAACATTAAAAAGCGAAGTTTGTCGAGTTCTGCATATCAGAAAAATGTTTTAAACAACAATTACACAAGAAATTAAAACTTTAACTCAAAAATAACAAACAAAGGGAACTGAAATATAGAGCATTACGGCAAGAAATGGAAAAGAATGCAGCGTTCAAGATTTTTTGTTATAACTTCAACAATAAGGGTTTAAATCCAGCAAAACACGGTAAGAAATATAGATAATAGATGTATTTACCATTATCAATAAGAAAACTTGTAAATTCACGCTAACTTTGAAAGATAATAGCAAAAAATGACGCGGCGCCGCAGCGGCGCCGAAAATCCAACGACGTAACTAATTTTGTAAATCCATATGAGGGTTAAAAAGATTACCATGAGCATGTATGATGTCATTCTGATAGTTAATACGTTTATGGAAGTCATTAAGGGCCAAAATTATCAGTAATACAAACATATTCCTTATGCAGGCTTCCGCGGGTCGATGAGTATGAAGATACGTCTCTTTCGGGTAATACACCATGGACCCACGCGGTGTATTACCCGAAAGAGACGTATCTTAATACAAACATATGATGAATCTTTGTTTGATTTGTGGTTATTTAAATTCAGCTTAGTAGGTAAATTTGCCATAAAAGATAACAAAATACTAGATATTGGGTATTTGAATAGTCAAATCACCGAATACCTCAAATAATGAGCTTTTTACACTATTCAATAATCGATGACACAAAGTTATCAATTATCCAAATTTCAAATACATACACAGCACAGATTGTCAGTGATTCAATTTAAATCTGTTGACAATGGTTGGGTCTAACACGAAGGTTTGCACATTTGATTGGTTCAATTCTATAATAATATTTTTACGAAAACTAATCATTGAAAATAAGCATTAAAATATTTACAATCCAGATGACTCCACGAGAACAACACTAAGAAGAATGAATGTATACCTTCAAATGCACGCAAAAAGGCTGTTCCTTTTCCGACTTCATGTTGCATGATCAAATTTACGTTTTACATATTCTAATTTTAAAGTTACTGTCACTTTTGTATTTAATTTTAGGTTTTCAAAGAATGCAGTAAAACAATACTAATAATATAACCTTCAATATGCATATAAGAAAAAACAAAAGCATTGCAGTGCTTCATGGGCGCAAGTTTGAATTAATCATGGGTGACAGTTGCGTCAGGATTTGGAAGTATTGAAGTAGAATGACTTGCCAAGTGTTCAGCATTTTCTTACTTTTATTTCCATTGGTATTTAAAATTGGCAGAAAAATGCATATTCAGTAAGTCAATTTTTGATATATTCGAATTCGAGAAAAATGCTATTCAACCCATCTCTACAAAAAAGACGTAATTTTAAATCATTACCATGAACATGTAAAACGTCATTTTGTTAGTTAATAGGTTTATGGAGGTCATAAAGGGCAACAATTATCGGTAATACAAACTTATGATGATTCTTTGTTTGATTTCTATGTACATATTTTAATCCAGCTTTGCAGGTATATTTGCCAGAAAAGATAACAAAATATTAAATACAAAGCAGTACCCACATATTTCGATGTTATCTGGTGTAAGTTTTGATAAAAGGCAGAATGCTGTAACCCCCTTATCCTTCCCCTAAATCCCAGCATTGCACATGGTCATATGTATAGCCGATAAATTTATACTTTGAGGATCAAAGACAAATTTAAATCCAAATGCATTTTACCTACAATAGCAGGAAACATAATTACGTCAAACACCACCTAAAATTAAAATTTTTCCGCCCGAGTAAAACAGATATTTTTATTTTAAATCATCCTACCTTACTGCAGAGAAAAATAGCTAAAATTAAGATAATATATAAAAATTAGAAAAGTCCATTGTTGCTGACAGATTTTTGAGACAGTTGAAAAATGGCTCACCAAAAGCAAAGTCACTCCTTTAAGACAGGCCACCCTCAAGGCATTAACGAGTGCCACTGAGAACAAGATTGCTTGCCTTTCGAGTCGCTTACCTTAGCAGGGAGGATGACTTCGCCAACGTGCAGTTTCACATAGTCCATGACTGGAGGGACCACCACCACCTGGCTCTCCCCCTCCTTCTCGACGGCCGTCCCACCACCCTCACCCCACACTTTGAGCATCGTCTCGCCAGATTCAATTACGTCCACCACCAACGTGTCGTTCCCGTCTCCGTGACTTATCCTCATGAGGTCCACCCTGCAAGGAGAGATGCTCTTCAAGGCATTGTCCTATCATTTGCAAAAGTCGTGCAACAAATCGAGCGGTGCCACTTTCGCTCCACAAAGATTGTGCGTGGAAACTGTATGATTTTAGGGTACATGCAGCAATCCAACAATAGTCTTCATGGTTCATATATTGAGAACAGGTCATTAGGTGGGTGAGGTATTTTTTCATCCCTTTCAGTCTCGGGATTTCATCTCTGATTACGTGAAATTAATGTTCATTATATTTCCCCAAACACACTGAAACATTTTAAGCAGGAGAAAAGATCCCAGGAAATATCTCGGAGAGATTTAAAAAAGTTTGTAGCTTGGCTCTTTTTGAGTGATCTAAGCTCTTTTCAGAGAGCTGGAAATCACGAGTCGTTCACTGTGAACATGGCAGACTTTTGTTTACATCTATTGACTCAAGTTGATGTTTTTAATGCAATATCTACGACATAGGATACGAGGCAGCTTTGATATTCCAAGTGTGTCATCATATTAATATCTGAGCAAACCAGTAAAATATGAAATTAGTGAAGCTGATAGGCATTAATCGTTGCATAAATAACAACAGCGTTCTCCGACCTCCATCAATCAGTAAAGATGTACTACTTTCCACGTATTCAAAGTATGACGAGGAAAACTTAATTCCTGCTAAAAGTCCCTTTTTCAATGATTTTCGGATTTCAACAGGTAATGTTTGATAATATGTTCTGCTGCTAAATAAGTGTGAATGCGTATAATAAATCTATGCTGATATATCGTTGGTGATTAAGTAATCATACTTAGCTGCAATCTTTTAAATAATACTCTAAGAATTGGGGATAACGTATGATACTTACTTAGCATCATTAATTATATTCTCTACTTGCATTAAGTAGGCTACATGGTACTAAGAAATGTTTTTTTTGGCAATACGTTTTATGTTTAGGGCAAGATTGAAATAAGTGGAACTGCAGCTCATTTCAGAAAACCTCTCAAGACGAGTAAGAAGGACGTAAGCAAATCCAAACAGACTTTCCATTTGAAATTAATGTATACTTTTGCTTGAATAGAAATACAAATACCAAATTAGAAACATAGTAACAAATAATAATAACTTATAAGGACGATACCATAAGTTGCAGGCAACTCGAGCATCAACATCATAATATTCCTATACTAACCAGCCGAAACATGAAGTATGCGAAAGCCTCCATTCTCAAGTTATAATTATATAAACGAAAAAAGACTAAAATATTGAGAAAGCAATTATTTTGATCAAAATTTGTTCAAATGAGAAGCACAAGACAGCAGCTCAGTGTTATGATTACAATAAATAATCAAAATTATTGCCTTCAACAATTGAGGTCTAAATAGTGTGGTGGAAGAATACTTGGCTGGTAATGGGAGGAGCAGCGTTCAAATCGCTTCCATACCAAAATTTTTTCTATCCTCCCCACAGCCGTATTTTATTTTGCTGTTTCTTTTATTTTTTAAAAGTAGGTTAAGAGGTTACCAAATGTTGAATTTAAGCATTTTTACCACAAATTCTACGGTAAATGATCCTGCGGCAGGAATCCTGCGTTGTTAGTGCAGTAGCACTAATCATTGCGTTTCCCTTAATGGAACTCCGATGAAAGTCACTGGTGAATGTGATTCCCAGAATTATAAGGTTTCCTTTACAGGTTCGTAACTACTCATCATTATTAACCTTGGGATCTGAACTATCCTAGTAATCTAAGGTTCAAATAAGTATTTCTTAAAGGAAAATAGATCAATTTTAGCTGATAAAAAGAAAATTATGAGGGATACATATTTTGTAAATTTTGCCGCGATTATGCTGCCCGTCTATGTATTATGCCGTCTAATTGTCATCACCTTGTCGCCATTTTATACATTTACTATTTTAAAAAACCTTCCAGAGGAGAGTTCTCAAAGTGATAAAATTGTAGGGAAGTCGGCAAGAACTGAAACCAGCAGCTTACCGGTTAGTCCGAAAGTGTAGATTTCGTCTTGCAGCAGAGAACATGGCCCCTGTGTCATCATGGTAGGAGACACGAAGGTTCAGCGGCAGGCCCCTTGGCAGTAAGCCATCCTCAGCTCCAACACACTCCTCTCCCAACCCACAACTCTCTCCTGCACCCTTCAGTGTCAGCATCATGTAGTGGATGGGCTTCACCTGCAACCACGACAAACCCCAAATGCAGACCGTCATCATGCATGACCGCGCAAATCAGCAAAGACATTACATATACAAGAGTTACTTTTCAAGTCACATGCCGACCACAAGATATTGTTGTGTCCAGGGCTCGACAGCCTACGAAACCACCCAATTGCCATTGAAAACATGAAACCTGATTTCTAACAAACAAAATATTCATCAAGCATGATGCAGTTTTGGTGAATAGGCACATATGCAGGATCCATCATCGTTTCTTACAAGCAAGGTCTCTCCAGGTGAAAATTCTTGCTTTGTATTATGATGCAAGGATTATCTAAACCGCAGCAAGGACATCTGAGTGACACAAAAATAAGTCGGCATGGGTTCATCAAATAACAGAAATACGCACAAAGGTATTCATGATGAGATTACCCTGGGACTTTCCAGAAAGGCAAGGCTTTACAAGTATTTCCCAACCACCTTGTGACTGCAACTGTAGTTAGTCTCAAGTCCTCATGCCCCTGTAGCGGACACTAGAGTGCAGGAGTCCATTAAAGTCCTGGTCACTCGATTGTCGCTGCCTGCTGGTCGCACCCTACTCCCTTGGGTTTATCCATATCATTTTCCTCATTGTTGATGCAACCATGCCTGCAATCTCCACTTTTGTAATCTCTTTTGAGACTGTTCGAAATGTAAACACTTTTACTACAAATTATGTTACAAAAAGCCTTACCTATAACTCAGAGTGATATGAAATCCAGTGAGTTTGAACATTTTTATGCATACACAATAGTTAGTAGGAATGAACATACAAGGAGATTTTTCTTTAAAAAAAATGACTGGAACATCAAAGGCGGAATTCGAAGAGAAAATATCATTTGACACCGCCCAAATTTGCCTGGATTTCCGAATTTTTGCCACTGTTTTACACTCTCTTGTACTCCTGTAGAAAACTGCTCCATTCCAACTAGATAATATTGCCAGACTTTCAGTGACAAGTGTAAGATTCACAGTTGAGTGCATTAGCAACTACCAATTTAGAAACAAACCTTGAAATTATCACTTTGAAGTTTATCGCAGAGCATCATAATAGGGTGGTTTCCTATTATTTTTTTATTGCCTAAAGCGAAAGATTATTACTCCTGGAGTACGTATTTCATGCTTTTAGATTTTTAAATGATGATATCTATTTTTCACGATTAAATGAAAAGTGAAAATTTTCTAGCGCGCGAAAATGCGACGCATAAGTATGAATGTCGGGAAATCTCTCCGTGTGACATATTTCTGGTTCCCGCTGCCGCCTTGTGAGGTGACCTTGAGGCGAGTTGAGCGCTGATACGACGCAGGCTGCTAGCGGGTAGCTGAGTACACTGCTGGCTGGTAGCGCTTGGCTTAAATAAGATTTATTAACGCCTTATCAAAGGAAGAAAACTTTCCGACCTTAGCCAGTTTTAATAAGTGATTATTAAGACATGTATCCCTGAGCTCTGCGCCTCATGCATGCATTGGTAACCTCAGACGACGCATAACTCCTATCTTCTTGTATAGAAACTAGGTCCCTGTGACGTCACGTGGAGTGGTATCGCATGGGCGCCAATCTGGCCCTTTTCAAATGAGGATAAAAATGGACCATTGCCATTCGTCTAAACCGTTATTTCTAAAACGAAATAATTTGTATATTCTGAATACAGTAATGGTGGGTAACGAATCGCAATCAATGACTTTCGTTTTCTTTGATGAAGGAAACTACCCTATTATCAATCCCCTCAGACAGAAGCTCTCAAGGCTTCATCAATTTCAAATCACCTTTCCTAAACAGTTTGCTGAGGCATGACCAACTGTCGGCCACACTTTTCTTCATCTCTGTAAAACAGGAAATTTAGTACTTTTCTTCAGCTTGCAGCTGTCACCATTTAGCAAAATGAAAAGTTAAGAGAAAAAACTTGTGGCATGTCTATACTACACATGGTGCTATGTGGTGCGACCAGAAGTTAAGTGCAACCAAACTCTCACTAGAATGGGTGGTACCACACCACCTACCACTTAAAAATTAGAGAGAAACTGTTGGCATGCAATTTCCTATACAACTCAAACATTCAGGGTCACAACGTGAAGAATAGAGTTTAAATTAGACCCTCCACAGTCTGAGCTGAAGAAGGTCGATTCAGCTCTGCAACAAACTCGTTAAAAGGCTCCTATCACTTACATCCTTATTAATTTTTAATGAAGAAAACTTTACCCAATGTAATTATCCTGTATCTTCCCTAAAAACAGCATAACTTTAAAAAAATGACCCAATCCATAACTTTTTCCAAGCATGTTTGATGACAGCTACAATTCTTCCAATCACTCACCTCAATGGCAATAACGATGGACTGCTGTGAACCTGAGGGCTCTGTGAACGTTGCCATGACTGCACTCTTCCCAAATTCACTGCTCGAAGATACAATGCCCCCTGGTCCCAGTTTGATCACTGTGGACTCCTTTCCTCCAGGGACCAGTTTGTAAGAGACACTGGCACCATCCATGCTCTCTTTATTGGTGCGCAGCTGGAGTGTGGCTCCAGGTGCCATGAGGAGGGGTCTGCCAAAGCGGTGGTCTGCACCGAGGGGCGGTGGGGGCGGCAGCACAAGGGACATCTCTTCAAAAACCTCCACCTCAATTGAATCCTCGAGAACACCACCAGCTGTCCACAGATTGGGTAGAGCAGGCAGGGTCACTCTCAGGTGAATTGTTGCCCTGATTTAAGAAGTACAAGAGATACGAAACTTAACCCTTTCGAGACGGCGGAGTTTTCGTCTTAGCTTGACTGCTGTACCGAGCCCCAAGAGACTCTTCTTTCTCGTGGTACGGAGCATTTTTGGAGGTCATTCGTTAAGAAGGGTCTCGCTGAACCTTTTTCGACCCCTCCACGGTGGGACTCCGCATTATCTCGGACTCGGAGAGTAGTTGTGCTCCCTCCTTTCCCGGTTTACGACCATACCTGCGGCATTGGTTCGCGGTCAACTTATGTATTGCTTATATGTATTTAGCAAATGGATAATTGTTGCTTGCACGTAAATTACAGACATTGAATATAATTCCTCATTTTTATCTGAGCATTGTCAAATTTTAAACGAAGTTCTAAGGCCATTATCAAAGCATTTAACGCAGCAACAATTTCCATGCTGATGTTTATATATAACTCGAGATATAAGTTAATATTTGTCGTAGAATTACGTTTAAAAATTGTAAACGCTTCTCAAAAGACAAACAATTCAATTCTTAGTTTATATTTCTTGAGAAATGAACAAATATTTATTTCAAAAATTGGCTCTATAAAAAATTGTATGACCGCTGTCCCTTACAGATGAGAGGGGTTATAAAAGACTTAGGGTCCGGGTATCTGCTCCCAGATTCGGAGGGTTAATCCTAAACCCCAAAGCGTTGGGTCCCGAGACAAAGGCGACCTAAACCCACGACCGTCCTGAAAGGGGGAGAGCTAGAAAACGTATATATACGGGTTTCGTTTTCTTGACCGGGAAAATCTCACACGTACATATACGCCCGTCGTCTCCCGGGTCAGGAAACGTCCACACGTATATATACGTGTACGGTAGGGAAAAGGTTAAGGAGGTCTCACAGCAGCAATCATTTTCATGAAAATTTCAGAATAATTTCTCAGGATTCAAACTAACTTTCCATTTTAAATTTCCCTGACTTTTCCCAGATTTCCAGTACACATTTTTAAAGTTTTCCCAATTTTATTTCAAGCAATCGTGAATAAAGATTTTAAGGAAGAATGTAAGGTAAAAGTCTATTAGTCACAAAACCCAACAACTCCCTCACCCACTCTCCTCCTCCACCCCAACCTCCCCCTCAATTACCTTTCTCCCTCGAGCCTAGAAAATATATATTGGGGTCTGACCAGTAAAAAATCTTTGTACTCAGGGATGACACCTTAGCGTTGAACCGCATTGTACCAAATAAACAATTCAGTGAAAATTTACTATGGTTTTATATCTTCATTCAAATGCAAGGTAAAATGTAAATTAAAGTCTAGTATCACCAAGTTGGCACTACTCTGTACTACCCAGCCACGAGGAGCCAGGAGAGTGACAAAATGCTCACCTAACCACTAGAACACAGCACCGCTCTGCATGTTCAACCACCATTTTCATCTTTCTGCGGAGCCTCTGGGAGATTTGCCCTGACAATCACCTACCTAATTTCTCTGAGCTTAAGTTCCAATAATAGTTTTCCGGATATTTACCCCACTCCCTGACAGGTAAACTTCTCCTTTTATAAATTACACTTTACAGATTGAGACAGTGAATTAAAAAAATAAGCCTTTATATTTTATATACCTCTATATTAAATTTAGCTTTCCATAATTCCCATAAGAACATTCCCATAGCAACAAGTGGCAAAACTAATATGAGATAATCTGAGAAACTGAATACCCAAATGAATTAAAATTATCATTTATACAAACAAAGTGGATTGCAAACTGGAAGGCAGACTGCTCTAAAACCTTCATTAGGCATGCATCATGAACCTGCAAGTTGCTTAACCCAGATAAAGTCTGTTGCTGAGCACCACACCATTTCATTTAAGGCTCAAGAGAATTTTGAGGACATTCCAACAAATTTTAAGCCTTCCTCCCACTACCCAAAATATTTTACTTCCATTATAATCTAAATAAACCATACCCACCTCCCTGGATGGAGTCCATGCAGCCGAACAGATACCCTGTCAGCATCCCTTCCTTCAATGCCCAGAGCGGAGAAGACTCCATGCACACCAATGATGTCGTGTGGCACTGCACTCCACGAGTACTCTGGCGCTGGTCGAACGGAACCCAGGATGAGGGGGGACACTTGGACAGGACGCCCCCTTCCCCCCTGGCCCACACCCTCAGCCCATGCTGGCATTCTGCAGCCGACACACAGCCGAGCGATGGGCGCCTTCACCCTCATGCCCACTAAAGACACCACGCGCACCTCAACGGACTCCTGTGATGCCGAGGGGGGTGCAAGTGTGGCCCTCCCCCACACGGATGCTGAGCCCACGGCCAGAGCCTCCACCAGCCCCATGGGCCCTACTGTAGCCACCGACGAGCTCCCAAACTCCCCACCCATGCGAAACTCAATGCCAGGATCGGGACGAGGGCCTCCTGAATGGTCAATCTGGAAGATGGCACCGGGCACCAGGATAAGGGAGCGTGGGTGCAGCCGCAGGGGTGGAAACACCTGGATTGGCATGGCGGCACTCACCACTGATTGTGCTTGAGTGCCTGCATTGGCAATTGAGAAGGCCAGGGTAGTGTCCCCCAGCGCTAGGCCGGAAACGGTGAAGGTCAGAGCACCTTCTGAGCTCTTCTCAGACTTCTCTGCTACGGCTGGAGCAACTCCTATCAAGTCCGATGCTGGGATGGACTTGAATCCCAGGACCCTTCGTGGATCTGGTATGGGGCTGGGTAAGGTTCTTCCGAGGGTGTCCGTGAAACGAACCGTGGCGTTGATAGATCGACCCAATTCCACTTTGTCTGGAACTTCGGCCTCAATTGATGCAATGCCAAAAATATGCACCTCTGCAGTGGCTGGTGACATTCCTGGCAAGCAGAGGTCCACTATTGACAAATGAAGGGTTCCTGGGGATTTGGGAGAAATTTTGACCAAACCGCCACCTTTAGGTGATTCCGTCACAAGCTGGGTGTCAGCAAACTCAAACGCACTTTTCACCAACTCAAAATGGCCGGAGCCATCATATATCTTGAGAGCAGAACCGCTACTGGGGTGATTAAAGAGGACAGAGTGATTTGGGGCAATTCTGGCCTCAGACACCAAGACAATAGTAATGGTGGCTTGAGTTGCACAGTCCAAACTAACCAGGGGAAGAGGCAGACCCATACTGCGGAAGTGGGACATCCTGTATTCTTTTATCCGGCAGGACACATCCAAAGTTCCTGTTTTACCAAGAGGATGAAGCATTCTCAATGTGTCCAAGCCTGAAGAGCCAGAATCCTTCAGCTGTCCTAAGGAATTGGATGATAGCTGCCACTCAAGAACTATGCTTGTCACATTATCAAACTTCCTTCCTTTATGATCCAAGATCACAGCTTCTAGATTAGTATCTTGCAAGTAGTGGGAGACTGCTCGCCCTGCCATGGGATCGATAGGGCAAGGACGTGCCAATGAGGAGTGCATGGATTCTTTTGGGTGGACAATTCCCAAAGAAATTGTCGTGGGTGGTGAACAGATGACCGAGACGGCAGCCGATGATTTCGAGCCCAGCGACCCAGATGGTGAGTTAAAGACTGTCAAACGCAGTTCTCCCTCTCCCAACTTTCGACAGAACACACGGTATGTATATATTCCGCCGGCAATCTCACTTTCCTCCCCAAGTTCCATGGCATCCACTAGGTATCCCTCCTCACTGTCATCATAATCAGGAGGGAGGATGAATTCTATCTCTCGGACGTGCTCAGCTGCAGGACGGCCAGGCAGTGGTCTAGGGCCTCCCTCAAATCGGATGACAGACGATGTGCCCACTGCAAGAATCACGGCACCTGTAGGGGGCTGAACCACTTTGAGAGGCTCGTACGCAACCATTATACAGGTGTCATCCATTTTCCCACTGGCAACGGTGACTTTGGTAGTTCCAGGCATTTTGCTTTTCATCATAATGGCAATGCAAGCATTGCCAGATGGCTCTTGGGGCCTACAATCTTCTGCCTGCTCAAACTTCTCCTCATCCCAAACTCTAACACTAAATGGTAATGATCTACAGTCGGAGAATGGGACACCCTCCCTAGTTTTCCCTTTCGAAATGTCAACAGAAAAGATGGCCACGTTCAGAGGCACTTGGGCTCCAACTTCAGCCTCGATTACTCTTTCTGTGATCTCGAGATGTTCCATCGGCAGGACCCACACCTTGGCTGCATCCCTGTTGTGACCATTCCTTGCCATCGCAACGCTCACCTCAGCTGTGAATGTGAGGCCACACTCCCCGGGGGCAACGCTCAGTAGCCCTGACTGCGCCAGAGACACCAGGCCTCCCCCACCGGTGCTGGTCCACACATAGTTTCCATCACCCCCACTAGCTTTCATCTGCATCTCAACAACAGTGCCCACGCAGGGGAGGACCACCTCAGGAGGAATGAGTTCCACGGGTCGGAAGACCCTCATTTCGGCACGAGCAGGCGCCACAGCTGAAGCCCACTCCTTGGGCATGTCAATGCTGGCGGACACAGGGGCTGTACCCAGGGCAGATGCCTCACCCCAATGCCATGTGCCATTCTTGGTGGAGCCGGAAAGGCTGAATATGGTGGTGGGCACCTTTGTTGCGACGTGAAGAGGGCCGTCGTGAGGCACCATCAAGCGACGTCCGCCCACGTCCAGTACCTCCACCGACAGCTCATACTCCTTGCCGAGGGTGAGCGCCCAGTTGCGATGAGGGAGGACCGAGAGGGAAAGGGAGGCGGGGAGGCCGACTTTGAGGTGTGCCGTGGGAATGCCACGACCCCCTCCCTCCTGCACAGCCGCGTCCACATAGCGATCCTTGAGGGTGACATGGGTGCGACCTACCCTCTTGGCCGTGACAACATTTGTAGCAATATCGATCACAGCGATTTCTTCGCCTTCCTGATCCAACTCCAACACGTACTGTTCAGAGGGCATTGGTATTTCTTCCAACCGACCTTGTTTCATCTGCAAAGAAAAAACAGGAGATTAAATAAGTACAGATAAATGGGATTTAACCTTATTGAAGCAAAATGAAAAATAGATTTGCTCTTGGAATAACAGCCATGTAAGATGTTTTAATCCAAGTTTTGACTGGTTACTATGCCATTCTAGGCAGGAAATTATAAAAGTGCGTCAGTTTACTCTTGTTTATGCATTATTATTGGACAATCTATATTAGCCAAGAAGTGACTCACAATAGAATGAATAACAAAAAAACTTTTTTCTTCCAGCTGTAGGAAGGGCACACAAAAACACTTAATCTACAATAAATTAAAAATAATAAGCTCTTCCAAGGAAAAATGTCCCTAATTTTAAATTTTTCTCAAGAGATAAGAGGTACACAAGAAGTTCGTTATGAACAAGCACTATAGATTCCCAGAGAATCACTTGTTAAGTATAATGCAAACTTCTTACAGCCGAATCTATTGGAATTACGTCATTTTCAGCTCAATACAGTATAGAAAGTGGAATATTTGCTTATTTATGCAGTCGTAAATGAATCTATTTAACAATGTTAAATTTTACAATAATTATTTTTGCATAAAAAGTAAAGTGGATGCCTTCCTAAAATTATCTCAATAGTTTGTTACAATGTCACAAAGAGACAAGTATTTGAACAGTAATATTGTACTAACGATAACAAGTGTCCTCTATATTTCTTTACTTTCATGATTTGGAAGAGGTATAACTGTGCTTTGCACTTGATATAAAAAGAAATAGGTTAAAAAGTGAAAGCTTTTTAAAACCAAATTCATTAAAAAGAAAAAAATTTAATTCCAGTTTGACAAAAACTGAATTTTTTTCTTTTAATGTCCACACATTCACCATAAAATTAAAGCTAGGCATAATCAGTGCTTCTAACAGATTGACTAACTTGATCAAATCGATTGATTCACTCATTACATCAAGCAATTAATGCATCCTAATGTGATATATTAAGCATCTCAATAACATATTCATTCTCAATACCCATTCCGTTCTTTCCATATTGTATATGCTGTCATTTCCATATCAGCTTAAATTGAATATTTATAGTTGATTTTGAGGGGTTGAATTTTTTGTCAAAGAAAATAATATCTGCAGATACTGGTATTGATCAATCCAAAAAAAGCTTATGTTACTATCAAATGCATTTCACTAGTTCTAACATACATAAAACAGTTCAAAGCGTAGTGTATTATGTACAAAGTTTACTATGCTATTCCTCACATATTAATGAAAAAATAAACTCATCCCTTACCTGCAACACTCTATAGTGTATAGTACAGCCTGGCATCACATAAATATCTGGAGGATCGATCAAGAGGTTAGCTACGACAACCAGCGTCACTTCCACAGGTGGAACAGAGGGTGCTGATGCCACGGATGCCGGCAGACCACCCCTGATGGCTGACCCCTGCTGCCTAGGTAAGCGCACCGACACCTGCCAGAAGGAGGAATATGTCAACACCACACTAAAGAGTTGACGAAAAAAAATGACAACCCTTGAAGCAAATAGAAGTAAGTGATAAAATTTTTGTTAATCATTTTATAGTTTTAACTTCCTTTGAGCAACAACCAACAAATGCAGCAGAAAACTTGCAGCCTATGAAAAGAATTCACTTTAAAAAAAACATACTTGTACTACAACCTAAGTGGCATCTAATGGAAAAGTTAGGACTTGCCCTCACAGGATAGCGTTCATTTCATAAGGTTGAGGTTTCTGCCATATCTACAATGGGACAGACCTTCATGCATTCCTCCATATCACAGGATAACTGCAGGAATTGTTTTAAAAAATTTGGTCACAAAAACAAACAAGCATGAAGGAAAATATGTCTCTTATATCCCGATCAACAACAGTCAATCTTTTTAACCTACTCAATAGTGAGCTAGAATCGTGAACCAACACCAAAAACTTAAGCATGCTACCCTTAAACATTCAAAGGGACCAAACCGACCCACCAGAGGGGTGGCTGGGCTTGTATTCTTGGGTAAAAATACTAGTAAATGCGGTCTAAGCAGAATTGGTTTACTGAATATTAGACTGAACCTTAGCTGATCCAGTCTTCATCCCCTCCAACAGGACCGTGTTGGCACGAAGTCCACGAGATTCCAGCAACTCAACTCCATGTGGCGCTTCGTAGGGAGAATCACGATAAGTAATGAAGCGCAACACGGATCCGCCGGCAGTTTCCTCTGGGCCACCCCCACTCGCCTTCTCCCTCTTTTGCCCACCAATACTCCACTCAAAGGCCACGCCTTCCAGAGTCGAGAACTCATTGCCTGCAAAGAGAAAACATTGCATTAAAAAATCGAATATCAGAAAGGGAAAATCTCTGGAATATTCTTCCATTTCTCTACAAACAGAAAATTCAATTATGCTGATGGTGGCCTGCATTGCATTTTGTTTTGTTTTTGCCATGGCAACTTCACAGGCATAATATACCATTTAGATGGCTTATCTTACCCATAAAACCTAGGAATGCCATCGCTTTTAGTCCACAACTGCTTATTTGACAAGTAAACTCACTCATATCGCAGCTAACCTCTATATCTAAAGGTTGATCCACCATCTGCAACCCAGAATACGCACTCCGTGGCTTAAAGCTCAGCCGTAGGAAGAAATACATAGCTATAATAAGGCTAGTGGATAGAAGAGAGGAAATTGAGAGTTGCATCACGCAAATCTTAGGATTGTTGACTAATGATGAAGATGATGATGAGCAGCTTGTCACAGCTTTTATCATTACATATCTTCTTTGAATGGTGATATTCCTGGTTTTTTATTACCGCTCTATGATCATTTTGAAAGATTCCTTGTATTTTGAGAGCCATGTGAAATGAGAGAAAATGAAACACGACAGGGAGACGAGAAAGAATATAATTTTGCCATTACACTGGGAGATAGACCATCCTCATCCAGTCATTGTCCCGAAAAGGGTGCTTGTTGGGTTAGTGGAATGCAGTTTAAGAGGAGTGGGTACAGAGCAGTCCTGGATAATTTTTGCCTTTCTCTGCACGAAGGTGGTTCATTTTTCATCTCCAGAAATGTACAAGATGAAATGCGACCCATTGGTCAAACTCTTTCACCACAAACGTAAACAGTTATGTCCTTTTATACAATTTATTATCTAAGCAGTTGGTCCCAACATCAACCCCAATCACTATTGTGGAATGAATATATTTTCAACCGAAGGATCTATTGAAGGCATAATTTTCACCAGGTGATTTTCGGGTTGTGCATGCACAGCCCCGCTAGCAGCACAGGGCAAGATCCTCATTTGATAAATTTAGTTGAGCCACTAATTGACAAAAGTAAAAAGTCTGAAGAGCACATACCCAAATACCAATTAAAGTTAGGTGGAAAAATATCTTCGAAACAGGTTTTTTCATATTTTCTTTGGCAATCATCCTTCTACAATCATAGCAAGAATGGAAATGGGAGACCTCAAATAAAATAGTCAACTCTCGATTATCCATGCTAATCAATCCAATGTCCAGTTACCTACTCGAAAAGCGTGAGTAATTGCAAATGCAATGATTGTGGCCAGAATATGTAGTATGGGTCAAAAGAGTATCCCTAACAATGGAGTGACACCACATGTGCTTGTGGTCATTTGTTTTCCCTCTATAACACTGCGTTATTCTTGTGGAACATACACACTCAATAAATTTTATTCTTTATGTGCAGGTTTTGAATGTTTCTGTGAAAGATTTCTGATTCTGTTTTGTTTACCACAAATAAAGACACTTGCTTTTGTCAGAGCTCAACCAGAAATGTCAGGAAACGGTGTGGTTTACTTAATTTTCCCATTCAACCAAAATCAGTTATTTTGGAGTGGATTACCAACAGGTAATCAGCCCAGATATGCCTGAATCTGCGTGATGGTGATTGAAATCCGAAAAGAGTCATGTTGATTGGTTGCTTTGGCAGAAGTAATGAACATACGTTGAGTGAGCACATTTTCTTGGGGTGTACCAGTTTGCATTGGTGTTTTTGGAGTGATACAAACTTTTTAGCTGGAAAATGGAGGAAAATAGGAGTTTGGATGAAGGCATCATGGTGACGGATGAAAATTACTTCTCATAGTGAGTGAACAGCAAGGCATATCTGATGCACAAGTGTAGTTGGGATGTGGTAGAACCTGGATCCTCCATAGAACATTCAGAGACAGGTTGCAATAGCACTCAGAAGAAGAAGAATTATTCTGCACTTGGACAATTTCTTCTATCAGTGAGTGAAAGGTTGACTATATTGGGGAGTGTGTAAGGGCAAAGAAGTCATGGAAAGTTTTTCAAAATACGCATGAAAGATATGATGGTATGACCAAATAGTTTTTGGATAAACTGACTACCGTTAGAAAGGGGGATGGCATGATGATGAGACAGTAAATGCCAAAAGAGACTGACTTAAGCCAGAAGGTAGGAAGGTTGGGAGTGACGTTCAATGATCATACCTTGATCATACTTTTATTAAGGAGTCTCCCAAGGGACATTTATGAAATATTTGTCTGGTCAATCACCTCAAACAATGCCTGTTATTCTCAGAAAAATTGATATCAGAGAAGGAAACGGATGAAAAAAAGACTAAAAAGAGAAGATTAATGCATTGTCACAAAACCGAAGGTTTTAAAAGGGCAAAGAAAAGAGCAGGGTTCCCACTAAATCTAAATTATAAAATTCACGGTTTTTTCCAGGTTTTCACGGTCTAAATGTCTTCAAATTCACGGTTTGTAGATAAACCATTTTAGGCAGAAATATTGATAACGTAACAATCATTGGCCGCACGTTAACTGCAAATGTAACAAACATGGCAGATGCCGTGAATGCAATCGTAGCAATGAAAATGCTTTCTCTAATGACGTCACATATTGTTTGTAAAATTTAAGTCCGGCTAAATGTGGTGAGTGGGAAAATGGAGGGAGCAGGGTGGCAGGGAAGTTAAGAAGTCTTCCTGCTTTGGTACAGGCTTAAGGTCAATATGTCATCACTGCACACGGACCAATAATTGCGCTTCAAATATACGTATCCAGATAAATCCATGGCCATGTCTGCGCATGACTGACCTTGAAATATGATCGAAATACCCATTTATCATTTTATCTGTTAATTGTAGTTCTACAATCGTGATATCAAGATTGAGAGATTTTTAAGGCTTTAGGACGAAATTAATGGCTTTTTCCAGGTTTTTTCACGGTATAAGAAATTCACGGTTTAAAAGTTTTCAAGGTTGAGTGGGAACCCTAAGGGTACGCCAAGGTCGAATAAACATGTGAATTCCCGGCCGGGATCTCAAATCTGCATTACTTCTAAGCAACACGGACACACATTGAGATTTTGCCCTCGTGCTAAAGGCAAAGTTACTGCAGTGTGTTTTGTGGGTAAGGAGATACGACATATTGCCAGTTAATGCCAAGTAGTTCAGAAGAGTGGGAAAAGCTCTTAAAGGACAAACCTAAGAATTAGGGAAGATGATAAAATTGTGGAAAGGGAAGTGTTGAGTTGAGGTTGAGTAATAAAAATGGATGGTGCTACATAAAATTGGAGAGGGTGTTGTGTGTACCTGATTTGCAAGAAAATTTGATGTCATTGAGATAGTTTGATAAGAAAGATTATACGCCATAAGTGGAAAATGGTTGTTTAGATATAATACAAACTGGTGATGTTCACCTAAAACATTGTGCAATTGGTGGTACGTATGAAACTATGTGTTTGTGGTATGGTACCATGGGCATACCCAGTGAGGGGCAGGAGGGGGCAGCTGTCACCGCCTAGAAGCAAAAACCGCAAATGTATTTGAGGAAAATAATATTTTTTCAAGCAAATAATTTTAAACACTAATTAAGAGCTGTTACAGTTTCCTTAAAATGTTGACTTCATTCACCTTTTCCATGCTTAAATCTTACCTACAACTTGAAAAACCATGACCAGATTCAGGTACAAGTGAGCACATGACCCCTCATACCGAAATTCTCACAATTTTTTATAGGAATCCTAAGCGAATAGTTGATGGGGCCAATGGGCATGTGTTAAAAATTTGTGGAAAGGGAAGTGCTGAGTTGAGGTTGAGCAATAAAAAAGGATGGTGCTACTTGAAATCAGAGTGTGTGTGGATATTTGATTTGCAAGAAAATTTTATGTAATTGAGACAGTTCGATAAGGTTGTACGGCAGCATTGGAAAATGGTTGTTAAGATATTATACAAAATGGTGATGTTTGCCTGAAAGGTTATGCAATAGGGTAGTTTCCTTCATCAAAGAAAACAAAATGCAATGATTGCAATTCCTTACCCACCATTAGTGTATTCATAATATACAAATTATTTGGTTTTAGAAATCCCAGTTTAGACGAATGGCTACGGTCAATTTTAACCTCATTTGAAAAAGACCAGATTGGCGCCAATGCGATTCCCCTCCACGTGACGTCACAGGGACCTAGTTTCTATACGAGTAGATAGGAGTTTTACATCGTCTGAGATTACCAATGCATGCATGAGGCACAGAGCTCAGGGAAACATCCCTTAATAATCACACATTAAAAATACCTAAGTTCGGAAAGTATCCTTCGTTTGATAGGGGAATAATAATCCTTATTTAAGCCAAGCGCTACCAGCTAGCAGGGTACTCAGCTACCTGCTAGCAGCCTGCGTCGTATCAGCGCTCAAGCCTCGCCCCAAGGTCACCTCACTAGGCGGCAGCGGGAACCAGAAATACATCACACAGACTTTTTCCCATCATTCCTACTTAGCCGTTGCGTTTTCCCGCGCTTGATAATTTTCACTTTTCTTTGAATCGCGAAAAATAGATATCGTCATTTAAAAATCTAAAAGTGTGAAATTCGTACTCCAGGAGTAATAATCTTTCGATTTAGGCAATAAAAAAAAATAGAAAACCACCCTATTGGTGATATGTATGAAATTGAGTGTTTGCAGTATGGTACCAATTATGATGCAGAGGAAGAGTTAGTTGAGGCCCAACCTAGAATGATGGTGTGTCATGACAAGTGGAATAGAAGGTTTGGCCATTCAAAATCACTGCCAGATGCTGAATTAATCCTAAAGGTGACTGATGATGTATGTGACATTGAAAAAATGAAGTGAAAACCTTTTTGTAAAAGTGATAGTGTGACACAGCAGATTCTTGATGAGGTTTAATTTAATTTTTGTGAAGTTGAGCTCAAAAGTATTGGTGGAGGAAGCTATTTTGTAACATTTACAGGGACTTGTAGTAGGAATTCTGAAGATATTAAAGTTAAGTATAAATTTGAAGTTGTTGCAATAAATAATTAGGGCTATTATATTTTTTTCCCAAATCCTCACACTCTTTCAGTGACAGCTGAAATTTTCAAAGAAAACAATGCACTCAGAAGTGATGAAGACTATATTGAGAAAAACACTACACCTTGAAAAATGTGAACCAATATAGGAAGAAATTGAGAATCCTCCTTAAGTTTGAGAGACTGTAACTGACAAACTTCTAAAGCTAGTCAAAAAATGTTTGGCCTCTTTTCATACCCGGACAAGAAAAGAAATCTAATAAGTTTGATCAAAATGCGAGTTAGTAGGTAGAAAAAAATTCATTTTTGGAATTGATTTCGTATAAAATGACCCAAAGGCCCTACACTAATTCTTTAAAATTGAACCTTAATCATAATGTAAGAATTTTCATCCAATGAACGTTGTTAGCTCTTTGAGTAGAAACAGTAATGATGAGCGGAGGTTTATAATCAAACTACGTACTCACTAAATATTTGAGAAAAAAATGCACAAAAAACAATATTGCTGACTCCATGTTGAAACAGCATGTCACATTAAACCATATACGTTTTGAGAAATGATCTCAACTCAGCCAGCCCATCACCATCAAAAATGTTGATAATGTTACAGCACATAATAAATGAGGCCCAAGAGTAAAGAATGCTAAAATTACCTTGATCATCATACGCTCGGACTTCAAATGCTTCAGGCGCTTCTTCAACAAAGAGCTCTCGCGTTGTTGTGACAATGCTAAGGGAATGAATTGCATCAACAATAACATCACACCTAAGCACAAGGCCCGAATGCACCTCTTCAGCAAGAACAATTGCTGTTGCACGACCAGTTAATGCGGCACCTCCATCTTGGGCAGATGCACTACGAACAATGGCTACAGATGAACATCCAAGCCGCTGATCAACATCCAAAGGAGATAAAGATACTACATCAGGCCTCGATGTGGCCCTGAAAAGATATAAGATATTATAGCATTGCATTCTCACAAAATAATGAAACTTACATGATTACTGGGTAGTAGATACATTTACCAAGTTGAATGAATTGTTGCTACTACCTAAACATGGGCTTGGAGCCTTGAATTACAACAATATTGTTTTCTTAGGACTGAAGCATTCATCCCAAAGCCTCAGTTTAGACACTTTAACTTTACTGTAATGGTATACTTAAAACTATCATAACAGGTTTTCAAATCATGGAAGTCCAATATTCAGAACAACACTTTTCGTGGCAGATTCCATTACTGTTTGAACTTGGTCTCAGTAATCTCCACCTCCGGATTACAAGAAAAAAAGTTCAAGAAAGTTCAACACAGTTTGAGTCTGGCTCAAGACATTAAATGGTATTTTTTTCAAATGAAATTTAAGCTGTTTAAAATGAGAGGTGAAATTTATTCATCTCCACTAATTGAGCATTATTCAAATAAAAATAAATCAAGAAAAAACAAATAAAATCAGCCTAAAAATTCGACTAGGACATGCCCGGCATCTCCTTTACCACTAATCCCTCATAGCGTTTACTACCACATGACGATGAAGAAATATCACCCTAGTACTCAGTAATATTTTCACATACTGGCATTCATTTAAGGCAACTGCTGAGACAAAGTCAACACCAATAGATACAAATAAATATCGGCAGATTTTATGCCGACAACAAAACAACTACCATTCTTAGAGGGTGTAAATTTTCACCAGTTTACTCAATAATAAGCTCGTTCGCAATCTTCATAAAATTTTAACACAAAAGATCAACACAATTCGAACTTCAAAAAGGATTACCACTAACAACTCACCATTTATAACAACCGCCTTCCGTTACTTCTAAAGTGAAGTTCGTAGACAGCTGAGAAAATAGAGGAAGCAATACTCGTGGAACATTCAGCTTGGAAGCGTCAGTAATAGCCCCGGTCAGAGCAATTGCTACATAAATACAATTCAAGAAAATCCGCGCCATGACTATCTCCCTGCCGTGAGACCACTAGGACCACATGGACGGCTCAGAAATGAAAATGCTGTGATCCCAGGAAAAATAATAATACTAAGAAGAACTACGTTTAACATAAATAAATCCCACTACCCAATTTCTCCTAATATTAACCCATGTGAAAACACGAAAAGTTCTTCATTCCGTTTCGGTTATCCCAAATTCCCAAACGCCGAAACAAAAGCATTACGAAAACTTTTACGGCAACGGCGGTCAAGCAAGAAATTCAAATTGATGATGTACTATAAATTCTCTTCTTTAAAACTATTTACCCCGTCGTTTCTCATGTATCCTAATTTTTACGCATAAGCAGGAATTTAATACTTGCATGGTAAACTTTTATATTCTTTATGTCTGTACCGATTCTTGGGAAATCATAATACTGATATAACATAGGATAAAAGGTTAGTATATATTAGTGATGAGCGGAACTGTGATTTTGCGATCACTTCGTTACCTGTGACTGCTACACATCAGTAACGGTGATTCTTAACTGTGATTGCGATCACCGAGGTGAATCACTCTTAGAAGCCAGCGGTGATTTGTGGCGCTGCTATTCCTGCTACTTTGTCCAATTCCAAGGAGTGAGCTCTCCTCAATAGAAACGAATAAACTTATAGAAAATTGCAGAAGAATAGGCGAAATATTTTTTTTAAGGGAATAGTTCTGATTCCGAGTTTATTTTCAATAATTAAGTCAATTTGATGTGGTAAAAGAAAAAATAAGGGGCAATCATTTTTTAAACATATTTTTAATCAAACCATCATAAATCAAAACTTTAGCTGTATATTTCCTACAGATATTTAGTACAGAATGTCTTATTTATGATAAAATATGAATAAGACATCCTTATATTACTATTGGTAGCATCATGGTAGCTGCCGAGGCTAACTTCACCGTATTCACAGTCGCAGTGATTTCGAGTATTTGGTGATTTAGTCACCGGCAGTGATCGGCTACTTCTCTTCAATCACAGGTAGCGATATATCGCATATCACTTGGTAGCAGCCAGAGCCACCAGAGCTATCTTCACCGAATCCAGTGATCGAATCACCGATCACAGTGATTTCGAATATTGAATCACCGACAGTGACTGCTACTTTTCAGTAACGGTGATTCAGTCACAGTTAGCGATATATCGCTCATCACTACTATATATAGTTCGTCCTCGATTGATACCTCAACAGATGTGTCGTTTTGACGAACATTGTTTGCCAAACCATGAATTTAATCAATCCATCATCCAAATAAATCTAGATTTTAATGTTTTCTCCGCCTTTTCTGATTTGGTAATTACCACCAACTATGCAAAGGATCATACGATTCTCTCACTTATTTGAAGGTATTTCAAAAGTCCTTTTTGTGTGACTTTTTAAAATAAACAGCCAATGGAAGTGTTAATTGGTTTCCAATGAATAATGCTTTCAATAACGAGGTGAGACTCTATCCCATGACCTTCCGTTTGGAAGGTAAGGGCTTATAACTCGGAGTTACCACCTCCTGCACCAATCCCGGCAATTTTGTTTTCTCTCCATAGCGTCGCAGACCAGAATTTGATGCTGTCTGGGAACAGACCAAGTCCGACCCAAACCCCCGCAGGCACTCACAGAGGGCTGAATGCCTCCAAAGACTTCCTACCAACTGTCAGGCACCCGTCGGCATTCAGCGGTTGTGTGCCATGTGAATTCAATTTGCTTAAGCAGCGAGGGCACCACCTGAGACCTCGAAGGCCAGCACTCGACATCCTACTTGGGGAGCAATTGGGTAGCCAGGAATTTTGTTTAGAGGGGGTCTAAAACCAAAAGGGAAAATTTGTTAAAAACGGTACAAAGTAGAAGTTTTTAACTGATATTAACACTTTTTCTATTTGAAAAAATAAAATTTTCAAACAATCTTTTGTAAGGTCATGATTTTTCAGTATTTTTTTTTCATTTATGAAGCAAATTTACTGTGTTATTATATGTACTGTGGCATAGAGAGGGGGGAAGTCTGGGGGTCTGGACCCCCAGACTTCCCCCCTCTCTATCCCACTATCGCAGAGAAATGAGTCATGCCTAAAAGCTCATTCTGGGAGTATCGTTCACTTAGGGGAGGAATTGCTAAAGCAACTAAGAACCATGCAAGGCCCATTCACAAACCGAAGGAGTAGATGAGAAGTGGAGAATTGCTCAATATGAGCTTGTGATATTATGAACTCATCAATGAAAGGGTTAAGGCAGTCGACTTTTCACCATGAATAGCTTAAGGAGGATGCGACGGATCGTAAGACAAAAAATTTATGAGACTATTTATTTTTTACACACCACTAAAACCACTGGCAATAATAAAAAAAAGATGACTATCCTATTTGGAAGAACACCTTTTACCGCTTGTTTGGATATAAAATCCAGTAATGGATTACCCAATTGCATTCTCCTTTAGCAAAGTCCTCATCAAATTGTCATTCTTACTTTAACCCTTTCGTGCCGGACGTCGGGTGGAGGTGATGGGCATTTTCACTCCCAGAACACCCAACTTCAGGTATAGCTCTCCCGGATTTTTCAACGTAAACGACCAGACGTCGGTTCTGGATGATACGAGGGAAGGGAAGTGACCGCTGAGGTAGCAATTGTCTGATGCATTCAGGTTTGGACTGAGACCCAGCTTAGTGAGTCCTTAGGGCCTCTCCTCAGCAATTAAGCCCGACCCTCCCTCTTATTTATGATCATCCTCTCTGCAGGAATCCGTTGCAAAGTGGTTACATTGTCAATAGTTTTTTCAGTGGTATATTTTGTTAAACACTATAAATTTCTTGAAATGAATTCTTTATTTTGTTAATTCTGTGCGTAAGAAATTTTTAAACGAAATTTTAGCATTAAAAATAACGGACTTCTGCACTTATAGTATTGTTAACTTGTATTAACTAACTTTGTTGCTATTAACGCTAGAAATTCGTTTAAAATTCCACAATGCTTAAAAAAAAGTTAATAATTCTTTAGAAGAGTAAATTATTGAAAATCAAAAACAATTTTTGGTTGAAAAAAAAGACACTGGTAATGGAATAAGTTGACCATGGATTCGTGCTACGATAGGGTTAGAGAGTGTAGTACAGTGGCTGGGGTAAGGGAGGGGTGCCCAAATCTTTGAGATTGGTCCCAAATGTGAGGGACAGGGTAACTCCACCAAAAAAAAGAGCTCTGTACAGAGAGGTTTAAAATATGTATTCTTGAGCTACTCGTAGCACGTAAAACATTTTCCAACTGTAGGCACCAGCAGGAAAGGGTTAAGCTTCAGTAATGTCAGTCTCCAAAATGATAACGAGGGGAAAGTCAATGCCTTCAACCCTCCCACGCCTTGCTTGGGAAGTACTGCGTGTTAACCCAATTCATATAGACCCCAAAGAATGCATTCGCCCCTCCAATTAAACACCCTGCCCCAAAATATTTCTTGTTATGGCCTTATCATCTAACCTGCAGTCTCAAAGGCATTACATGCGAGTCACTTCCAATTCCATCAAACATGAAAGAAGTTATACTAACAGCAAATGCAACAGCAAATGAAGAGGACTTGTAATAATATGTTTTCACAGGGTTTTTGCTTTAATAATGAATAAATAGTGAAGAGCAATTGAAATTCATGGCAAATGGCAGTTTTATTAAGAAACACTTTGCATTTTTATAGGTTTGACAATCAAGTTCTCTTCTTAGAGACCTTAGATTTGGTTTCATGAAGTTTTTCCTTAATTATCTTCTCACCAAGGGAGCTAATTTTGTCCTTGTACTCAGAATCCCATGGGTTCTCGGAAACTTTGGATGCTAAGAAATGGAAAAAGTATTTATGAGAATATAATGAAATTAAAGAGGTAGCTTATGAAGAGAATACATGATCCTCATAATATCGACAAGTTGATTGACTGCATGATATAGCAATCACATCTACAACAAAGAGGAATTTGAGTAGGATTATAGTAAAATATGGAAAAGACAGTGCACAGATAGCAATTTAACGAAAAAGAGAGATGGCAATTTTTCACGTAGGGTCTAGCAGGTTAAGATGGTGAAAAGTGCCCCAAGAAATTAAAAAAAAAATTGAGACTTAACAGGCATCAAAAATTGTGTCTCCGCGAAGTTTCAGGCCTTAAGAATAGAAATTCCTCCAAAAAAATTGAAACACAAATTTTCGTTTTACAACCATATCTTCAGTTTTTATTTTCGTAAAAATGTTTTCTTGATTTTAAAATGTGCGTGGTATTATGTTCTACCATCCTGCTTTTCTTCAATTTTTTTTCCAGAAAACTAAAATGCTAAGTTTGAAATTTAATTTTAAAAATTGATTAATTTATAATTTATCAAATTGAAATTTAATTTTAAAAATTATATTAAAAACTTAAGGAAACAATAGGCACGCCAAAAAATATACAGTTGAGGACCTCAAAACCGGAAAGCTTGGGACCAAAGGGTTTCTGGATTACTGGTTTTTCTGGATTTCTGGTCTTGAGGGCCTTCCCAAAGATATTTCCCATTTTTAATAACTCGTCTTTGATTTAAAGTAGGACAGGCGAATTCTCCATTTCTCTAAGTCATATAATCAAAGGAGAGTGAAACTGATGACTTGTTTCATCACTCGTATTTTTCCATAGTGAAGCGTGTACATGTGGTCACCTATGACACCTGTACATAGATACTTATGTAGCAAAGTAAGCCGTGAGCCGTTCCAGATTCTGGTTTTCCAGGTTTCAGGATTCCGTATTTGAGGTCCTCAACGGTATATTATTACCCCTATATCAAAGTATAATCCTAGTATTTTCCACGGAAATATTAGACGGAAAACTTCCATTTCTGGACATATTAATTCACCGGAAACGGGACGGAACCCTGGGACATAGTGTTTAGAGAAAAAGAACCCACACCGACCTCTACCTGAACGAGAAAAGCCACCATCATCCCTCCCAGAAGATGTCAGTGCTCTCAACTCTCATACACAGGGCCATCTCTATCCCTGACAAGGATAACCTCCGCAAAGAAATAGGACACCTGAAGAAAACCTTCACTCAGAACGGCTTCAGCAGACGTCATATAGACTTGGCCCTAAAAAGGGCCTTTACCCCTAACAAGACTTCACCAAAGGAAGAGTCCACTGCGACGACCAAGGCATACCTCCCATATATTTCCACCATATCAGGGAAAATCTCTAGAATTCTGAAGAGGTTTGATATCCACACCATTCACTTGCCTTCACCAAAATTACGAGATCAACTTGTGAAGGCAAAAGACCCAACTGGGTTAAAAATTGCTGGAGTGTACGCCACACCATGTGAATGCGGAAAAACCTACATTGGAGAGACGGGCCGCACTATTGAGATGAGATTGAAAGAGCATCGCAGACACCTAAGATTAGGACAGCTGGAAAAATCGGCAGTGGCTGAGCACAGCATCCTGGAGAATCATATGATTCACTGGGAAGAAGCGAAGCTGCTCTGTCGATCTAATGGGTACTGGGACCACGTAGTAAAAGAATCTATTCAGATTCGGAAAAACAGAAATAACATCAACAGAGACTGCGGCTATAATTTAAGCCACATATGGGACCACCTCCTAAAAATACGAGGGGACTGGCAGCCAATCAGGAGACGCTGAACCGCCCTCAACCTCAGAATTATGTATATATACCCCGAGATTTTGAGGAATTGGTATTGGATTCCTGAATCCCTGAAGACGATGGGCGAGCTGTTCATCGAAACGTTGGAAGGAGAAATGGAGGACCTGACCCGGTGTGAAACCCGAGAAAACTTCACTGTGAGTATTTTCCAGTTTTTTGAAAATGGTGGAACACGGTCAAAAATGTGAACAACTGCTTTTCGCTATTTTCATCTATATATTCCATGAGGATATTGAGAAGTAAACTTGGAGGTGACTCAATCCACTTCCTAGATCTTACGATTTCACTCAAAGAAGGCAAACATGACTTCGCAATCTACCAGATAATTACCTTTATGGATGTATGTACTTATCCCCGCAGACTCAAACCATCCTTTATACTCCCACAAGATTGTGGGCATTAACTCTATGTTAAACAGACTACTTTGTATCCCCATGATTGATTCAAGTTTCAACCAGGAACTTGATGTAATTAAATCAGTATGTTAAAATAACAGCTATAATGGCGGTGAATTCTTCTCGGGTTTCCATCCGGGTGAGCTTCATCTCCATCGCTGCCGACGTTTCGATAGAATCCTTTTCTATCGTCATCAGGGCCGATGATGCCAGTAGGAAAGTGCCAGGTTTATATATCCTCGGTCGTATACGGGTATACGGACAGTGCATCTGCCTCACAAAAAACTAAGACAAGTCTTAGTCCGTGCCAAAGACCCTGCAGGACTGAAAATGCCTGGTGTCTACAGCATACCATGCGAGTGTGGTGAGGAGTATATCGGTGAAACGGGAAGAACGATCGAGACCCGAATCAAAGAGCATAAGCGTCATCTCCGGCTGTGCCAACCATCGAAATCGGCGGTTGCGGAGCACGCCATCAATCTCGACCACGCGATTCGCTGGGAAAACACCAAAATGCTCTGCTACTCCAGCGGCTACTGGGATCGTCTCACCAAGGAGGCAATTGAAATACGACTCTCCAAGAAAAACTTCAACAGAGACGAGGGTTTCAACTTAAGTAAGGCATGGAACCCGATTTTGAAAGTGGCGGGAAAAGCGCACTCTTTCTCCGCCAATCAGAACGACCCAACATAACGACCGAGGATATATAAACCTGGCACTTTCCTACTGGCATCATCGGCCCTGATGACGATAGAAAAGGATTCTATCGAAACGTCGGCAGCGATGGAGATGGAGCTCACCCGGATGGAAACCCGAGAAGAATTCACCGCCATCATACGCCGGGAAAAAGTGAAATCTTACATAACAGCTATAAGGTAAATGTACCAATGCCTGACCCTGAACCAGTAGCTGACCCCCATTTCCTTACTTAGTAATAAGAAGAACCTAGGGCACTTACATTGTAACCTTCATCCACATAACTAATCATCAAGATGTTACTTTGTTGCAAACACAGTTGATTTGGCAGCAGAGTCAATAGTTCCTTGGCAGTTGCTCATTTTCAGTGGTGACTACAACTTCTATGAAATTTGAGGCCGTTTGTAAAGAATTCTGATAAGAGGTAAGCTAGTCTTTATAAGAATTTTACTGAGATTATTTGGGTACTATTTGCAAGTTTATTGTTTCAATAGATTATTGGGAGTTTTTGTAATGGAGTTAGATCACTTTTTAACTTCAAAGAGCTAATTTACCTCTTACTTAGGGGGTGTCAGCTTTATGTACCAAAACTAAACTGCATGCACTAGTAGCTGACCCCAATGTCAGGCATAGGTGCAATCCATATTTTTCTGTTTTTGTGTGCAATGAAGCCTAAAAAGGCAATTAATCCTTCAAAATTAATATGAAATTGATTACTCAATGAGAACTAATGGCTGACCCCCCGGGTCAACCATTGGGACATGGTGGTATTTTGCTGCACCTTTACCTGACCCTTGAGTTGAGTTTAGCTTTGTAATAAATAATTGACCAGTATTAATAGGTTTAATTTTAAGTAAGGTTAAATATAAAGTCTTGACACCTTTTCAACCTTATTTGGTAGAGAAATGGCTACTCCTAAATCCAAAATATTAAAATATCCTGAGGATGACATGGTAGCAGCAATCTTGGCAGTGAAAGGAGGAATGGGTATCAAGACAGCAGCAAGGCAATTCAAAGTGCCTAAAACAACCTTGCTCTACAAAGTAAAGGGTGTTTACCCAGAAAAAAGGAGGATGGGGCCAAATACTTTACTTTCAAAAGAAGAGGAGAAGGTGCTGGTTACGTGGGTCCTTGACATGGCCAAAGCTGGATTCCCAGTTTCAAAAGAAAATTTTTTAGCCAGTGTGGCCAGACTTGCTCGTGAATTGAGAAAGGAATTTAAAAATGAACACCCTGGTCGTAAGTGGTATGAGGGGTTTTTAAAACGCCACCCAAATATTAGCCTTCGTGTTTCACAAAATCTTACAAGGAGCCGAAGTGATGTTACAGCGGTGAAAGTTAAAAGTTGGTTCGGGGAGGTTAGTGATTACCTGGAAAAATCAGGCAATGAAGACATACTGAAACATCCGGACAGAATTTTTAATATGGATGAATCTGCCTTTTTTTTGAATCCTAAAGGTGCTAAAGTTCTGGCAAAAAGAGGTGACAAGACCATATATAACATTGTAAATAATGATGAAAAAGAATGCCTAACGGTTTTATTAGCTGGAAATGCAGCTGGATTTCTTGCACCTCCAATGGTGCTATACCAATATAAACGAATCCCTGCAGAAATTTCCAGCAGTATTCCAAAGGACTGGGGTGTTGGTTGCTCTGACAGTGGATGGATGACTAGTGACACTTTTTACAGTTACATCGCAAATGTGTTCTACCCATGGGCCAAAGACAATGTGGAGTTCCCGATAATTATATTTGTTGATGGGCACAGCTCCCACTTGTCCTATCATCTGAGTGAATTTTGCAAGAGTGTAGGCATAATTTTGGTGGCACTTCTAGCAAATTCCACTCATTTATTACAACCAATGGATGTGGCAGTTTTTAGGACACTCAAAGCTGGTTGGAAGGAGCATGTTTTGTCGTGGAGATTGGAAAATCAATCCCAGGTATTGAAAAGACAAAATTTCGCTCCTCTTTTGAACAAAGCAATAATGGAGAAAGTACTGCCCAATGTTTTACGAAGTGGCTTCCGTAAATGTGGACTATACCCTTGGGATTCAACCTTTGCTGACAGCATCACTGAGAAGAACATTTCTCCACCTAAGGCATATACAAATCCTGATAATCACAGTCTTCAGAAAAAAAATGAAGAACATTTGCTGTTTTTAGAGAGATTCATTGAGAAACCTACACTGGAACTATTCAAGTCTGTCCCAGAAGGAAAACAATGGACTGGACCCTTATGTGATACCTCTCTTTTCCAGGTTTGGAAGGAAATGAATCTTCAGGTTAATAGTCAATCAAATCACACAGAAAGGACTGAAGAACAGTATTTTTCCGATATATCTATAAGAAATATTGGGTCATCAGTTAAAGAAGTGGGTGATAAACTGCAGCCAGGGAAGTGCTATCTTGAAATTCAACCCTTTGAAGAACCAGTGAAACTAATTGACCTTCAAGATGCTGTCTCTGAGCCTGATAATAATGAGCCGTCACAGTCAACAACTACCCAAGTCTCCAGGATAACACAGGTACTTGACAATGACCCAGTTCTGACTCCAGGTCAAAATGTTGACACATGTTCTGCTATTGGAGGAGGAACTAATATACATTCTACTCCTGATAAAGAGAAAGAATGTATTCCTTCGCCCTTCAAAAGAGCTCTTTTTTGGCCAGAACCAAAAGTACAGGTGACGAAAAAAAGAAAAACTGAAAAGATCCCATCAGTCGTGACATCTCTACAGTGGCAAGACTACCATAAAAAGAAGAGAGAAGAAAATGAGAAGAGAGCCAATTTGAAAGAAGAAAGAAAAAAACTCAAACAGGTGAAAGCAAACGAAAAAGTGCTACAAAAAGAAAAAGAGTGTAAAATGCAAGTCAAATCAAAGCTCAAAGTCAAAGGTGATTTTTGATTCTATCAGTGCTAATGCTAGTTCGTCAAATCATGATATGCCTGCGAGTGCAGATCACAGAAATGACACATCAAGTGACATCAACAATCACTCAAACAATTCATTAAACATTAATGATTATGTAATTACTGAGTATGAAGAAGAACTTTTCCCAGGACAGATACTAGAGAAACGGAAAACAAAATATGGCCAAGAATGCCTCATCTCAGTAATGACTATGAGTGGGCCATCAGGTTGGCGTTGGCCAGAGAAAAAGGATGCGATTTGGTATGATAATAATAGTGTTTTAGGCAAGATAAACCCTCCCTCAGCTGTAAATTCTAGGGGTGTTTGTTTAGTCCCTGAAGTGAAGCAATTCAAAGCTAAACTGTCTAATAAAGAACTTTAATATCATCACTCATATATAACTTTGAAGCTTATAGAGTCAAAATATATATATCCTTACATTTGATAATGTGTGTTAATTATTTTTAATACCTGTAACCTAAGTGTAAAGTGAATTACATTTTTTTAGTACTAGCTTTCCAGGAAAATAACCAAAGGGTCAGCTACAAGAACATCAGGGGTCAGGTTTAAGAGCATCGAGAATTTTGAGGGTCAGGAATAGGAGCATTTCAAGCCCATTTTGTAAAAAGTAAAAATAATATATTTTTTAAATTTACACGTTCAACAAAAACGCAGTCTTAAAGAAGAAGTATCAAACCTATTACTAATTTTAAAATGAATTGAACATGAATTGAAATTGTTCCTGTAGGGATATACATGCAAGGAAAAAACCTTAATGGGTCAGGCATTGGTGCATTTACCTTAATGATCACCTCATCGGTAAACTACTGGTCAAAAGAACCCGCAAAAGAGCGTGGCCCAGCCTAACCAGTTTGCTGCTGATCCCCAAAACAGAGCTGAAACGGTGGTGCAAATTAAATTACCCTTCCTTGGCCCCCTTTCCTACAGTGTTCACAACCTCATCCCCAAAGACAAATACCGAGTGTGTTTTTACTCCCCGACCTCCCAAGGAAAACTGATTTTTAACTCTATGGACAAAAAGCATCCTGAAGACATAAGTGGTGTCTATGACCTAACATGTGATGAGTGCAACGGTGTTTACGTCGGTCAAATGGGCTTCAAATTTAAAACTCGTGTTGATGAACACAAAAAGAAGTGCCCGTCTGAAAGACTTCAAATCCCAATTTTCTGAGCACCTCATCGAATCTGGCCACAACAGTGATTTTAATATTAAACTTTTACATTTACACGTACTTTTACAATTGGATATTTTAGAAATCACCAAATGCACTCTTGCATGTAACACCAAAATTTTAAATGATATGACTATATTCAAATGTTCTCATTTTTTTATCTACTGTTTTAAAATCTGACTTCTTCCTTGACAATCCTCCCCCTCCCCCCTTTAATGTCGTCACCACCTGACCTTCTATCCGCCTCTCTCCCCCCCACCCCCAGCTTTTATACTTTTATGTCTTGACCCTCAATCCAACGTTCCCACCCCCTCTTCCCCTTTTGGGTCCCCCCCCTCCCTCCCTCATACCGCTGTTGGATACATAAGGTTGGACGTTGTACGCTATTGCTCTGTTTCTCTTTATAATGATGGTATAGATGTCGAAACTATAGTTTCGATGTCTATAGTTGACAGCAAATAAAAAAAGTTTGTGGAACAGTACTTGGTTTTTGTTT
This sequence comes from Ischnura elegans, assembly GCF_921293095.1. Lineage (NCBI taxonomy): Eukaryota > Metazoa > Arthropoda > Insecta > Odonata > Coenagrionidae > Ischnura > Ischnura elegans. The sequence goes on along the minus strand of NC_060253.1, from coordinate 83,481,899 downwards.
CACCATGAAAATTTCATCATTCCACCAAGTAACGCCCAAATCAGTTGATTTTATTTGCCATGGCATTACATATTTCAAGAAAGCAAAGGTGGGATGAAAATGAAGTATTTATGCATTTGAAGGGGAACAGGAGAGATAATGGTGAAAGATATCAGGGTACAGTCGACCCATCCCTAGTTTTAGCTATTTCTTTCATGTATAATTTGTTTCCATTGAATGACTTCTAAGTCACATGAGATTAATATTATTTTATTGTGTATTACAATTGTAAAAAAATCAAATTTTAAGGCCTACTTATTGGCTGTCATTAGATATTATTATTTTAAAAAACCAACAAAATACTTTTCGTGCTATGCTCATTTTAACTTCTCATTCACCACAATAGATATCTAAACCTCTAAAATGTAAATGTGTGAACTCACATTTATCCTCCTTGAAATCTCTGACTATCTGCGGAGAGTTTATCAATCGAGGATCCGGTGTCACCCTATAAATTGCTTGCTCCAACTTCTGTCTATTTTCCAGTCTTCCCAAGCATGCTACAGGGAAGCATGCATCCTCTTCATGAAACATAGGCCTCTCATAAGGTTTCTGCAGGGGGAATGAAGAGTAGGTCACATGAAGGGGTGGTTTTACAATGCTAGACAAGATCTATATTCACCAATAGATACGGCTAAGGATAGGTCATGCAGTAGGCAAAAACCAAAGAAAGGTGGCCAAAAATCGTAACTCCCTCATTTTTTCAAATAAAACAATGAGTTTTTCCAATCTTATTTCTCTCCAAAATAGGGTGGTTTCCTATTATTTATTTATTGCCTGAATCGAAAGATTATTACTCCTGGAGTACATATTTCACGCTTTTAGATTTTTAAATGACGATATTAATTTTTCGCGGTTAAATGAAAAGTGAAAATTTTCAAGCGCGCGAAAACGCGACGGCTAAGTATGAATGCTGGGAAAAGCCCGTGTGACGTTGTTCTGGTTCCCACTGCCGCAAGTGAGGTGACCTTGGGGCGAATAGCAATCAATGCCTTTCGTTTTCTTTGATGAAGGAAACTACCCTATTCTAAAAAATGATATTTGTTTTCGTGGAGAAAATTCAGGGACTATTGAAAACCAAATCGTGGAAACCACAAAACCTCCTATTTCAATTATTAAAATGGCATTCAACAGCAACTGAAGTCGAGCATATACTACATGTTAAGCTAAACTCAGATAGCTCGAGATGAACCCCAAGTCAACATATGCAGAATCCAAAAATACTAAGAGTAGCTGACTGATGTTACTGACTTCCCTGCACCATTTATATTCTTTTATTATGCATCGGGAATGTCTTAAATCAGATGACCCCGGAGAAAGTTTTATTCGATTATGCTTTGATTGTAAGACATACATTTAGCAGAGGGAGATGGCACTCACTTTAATTTGCTCCACAGGGAGCATTTTCCTTCTACGACATTCATGGCAGAAGCAGTTGAGCATATTATATGGAACACTGACGTTGACTTTTGGCCGCCAGCTTCTGCTGTTTCTAGGCACAGATGTATGGCATTGTGAAGATGCATTTTTGGTGGCGTGGTGGACTTCCGAAGACGACTCGAGCTGTGGGCTAGACTTCTCTCGGTGATAAGATTCTAGCTGGTAGTAGCATTTGTGTTCAAACTTAAAAGAAAAAGGAATTCACAGAAAATTATGAGGTACATTAAAACTGAAAATCAACATATACTTAACAGTCAAAAAATGTACAAAAACATGCGGAATTGGAGTTATAATCCATTTCAGCATTCTTTTCCAATACAATTAAGATAATGAGTATAATCACAGCAGAAATTTTATTCATTGCACTAGGTACCTACATTACTGAACTATCATAAAATAATTCACATTTTAATTAAAAATGATATTACCTGCACTGGAACATGGAACCCTGCCATTTAGTGTAGGTACTCTGATTATTATATTCAGTTTAAGTGTCTTTCTGCACTATTTTTCCTGTAGTGGATTTCCAGGACTAAAAAAACAAATGGTTTGGAGTAAATATTGCCTGATATCATCTGGTAATTCTTAACTGTAAAATTTTATACTGCCTAATACATCAGAAACTGTTGCAAGGAAAATGGTACCTGATACCATGGTTACGATGAAGTCCAATCTTCATACATAAATTTCAAATTTTTCTTTTCCATTACAACTTCTATTGTGCTTCTTTTATAACACAATAAGAGCGAGAAATAAAATAAATTGTGAATTTATAAGTCACCAGAATTAAATTCATATTTATAAGAAGTAACTCAAGCTCAGCTTCAATTGAAGCCAGTTTTACAGATCCTGGTTAAAAGATACCAGCTGCAACATCCTGCTCCCTCTCACTGAAAAAAATATTGTTCACCAAGGGTTCTGAGCGTGATGGGAATGACATCATAGATGATATGTTCAATATAATTAATATTTCTTCTTTAGGAAAAAGTGCCATTGGATGCTTCATCTTCCAATTATGGGAATTTAGTTGATTTTTGATATTAAAGCTAAATGGCAAGGGGCAGGCTCAAATCTATTTCCAGCCAATGCAATATGTAATTTTGCTTGAAAGCAAGGAAGAAAAGAGAGCCTACCTACAGTAAACCTGGTGCTTAAACCAATTTAATGATCGTACTAGTGAATTCCTTGCCCCCAAACAAATGTCCCCACTTTCCGCAATCAGCATGATTCACCAAATTGCTAACATAAATGTTCCTGTAATGAAATGAGTACAATGTAGTTCAATGAAATCCTTATCAAGAAACAAAGTATTAAAATAATTTATGAATTATTAGAAACTGCTGAGGGATCTCATATAAATTGAATAGCATATTTAATATAATACTGCTGACTGATTACTGTTATACTAGCATACCTGACATATACATATGACCTTTCAGGGCCTTTTTTTCAATATTTTGTACGCAAATGATACACTGCAGCAGAAAAATCAATAAAAGTCAAGTACCTACATATAGTTGAACGGGAATGAGAAGCGTAAGATTGAAAAGACAAATACTCACATCTTCGCATTCTAAGCACATTATTCATGGCATCTTAAGTATTTCACTTAAGTTCTGCCAGCTAGTATCCTTTGTGTATGGATATGGTTGAGTTACTTTATTTTCTCGTATCCCTGATCAACATATCAGCAAGTGAAGTCAGTTGAAATAACCATAGCACCACAATGAGGCAGAGGGAATTACTATAAGGCAATCCTAATGAGGATTCAGCCCAGCAATGACACGAAGGTATAGTAGTTTGAGGACTGGACCGAAGTCAAACAGTGGGGGTTAGCGGGTTGGAAACTATGCCGCATCTACATGGTTTGCCCTCCCATATATGTCACCTTACAGAACAGTGGCTCCAATGAAGCTCAGCAGTACACAGTACATATTTTCAAGATAAGTTCATTTGCCTAAATGTAATTGAAAGTTAATTATTTATTTTCAACATTATCATTTGACAACCAAATCAAACCATGCTGAAATCCACCAAATCATCATAAAAATATTATCATTAAAAGATCGCATTATATGTATGCACTCACAATTTACATGATAGAAATTTTAATAACAATTAAATCAATGGCTTTGAAAAATTTATTTAACAAGTTGAACATTTCATTACCAATAAATTATCAAAATAAAAAGTGGTAGGTATTATATGTGACATTCATATTGATGAGGTGACGCAATATGATAACATTTACAGTCAAGCCTAAAAATGATGATACAAAGATAAAATTTTTCTGTGTTAGTCATAACATTTTCTTGATCTTACGATGGCATAACAAAATGTGGAGCAGGAAAATTAGCAGGGTTGGAGACAGTTATTTATGTACCAACTTGTTTCTTCTCATTTCAATTTTTCCTACTACATCAAATTATCCTAAACAAGAACTACCATGTAAAGAGTTTACAGCAGTAAAAAATTGTTATTTCCCAAAAATACTCAAAGACTATGTTAAGGCAATTGTAAAATATATAATACTCAGACAAAAAATGACTAGTTCTTCACAATTGGAGTAAAGTAACCAATTAACTGAGATTTCATGTCGTAACTACCATGATGATAGACCATTTTACAATGACATACAAACACAATGATAACAATGTCTAGAAAATAGCAAGAGTTAGGTGAGGATGCCTAGTGATGAATCGGACTAAAAACATATTGACTTATCAAAAAATAAATAAAAAACTACAATTAGTATAAGTGTAAACAAAATTGATATCAAAGAAGTTTTAGATGCATTCCTGAGTGGAAGAAGACATCAGAAAAAGGTTGATATCACACCTTCCTTACAAAAATATGATATTCTTTTCCACTGCAGGAATCTATGTAGAAATAGTATGCTCTTTTCCCTTGAAAATAATAAAAATACATCATCTAAAAAAAATTGCAAATCCGGCTTTTGAAACAGCCTTTCACTAAAGCACTGATGGGCATGATGGACAATGACAATCAATTAATACAAACAGAGAAACATAAAAACAACCTCCAATGCCAAAACAGCAGCCTGACGATCATTTTCTCAAAATTATTCAATTGCATATGAATTCCTTAAGCAAAATTTTGGCTGACCACTATATGTATTGTTTTTAACTGAACTCCGCCAAGGTTTGACCATTAATTTCCTACAAATGATAATTAAATAAGACCTTTCATTCAAGTTAGCCCTGGAAAAACATATACATCATGGTTCTGACAGGTTAGGTATTTGGAGTATCTGGTATAATAGTGAAATTTTCTAGGACAGAGAAAAGGGGCATTGCTGATTGTGGAGTAAAGGAACTTTCTAATAGAATTTGCTAAGTAAGAACATAATAAATACAAGTCAATTAAGAATTAACAGTACTATGCAATGTGATGTTATCAGAACCTTAATTTTTGTTAAACAATGAGATTTATATTGTATAAATTTGCAGACTTCAAAAGGCATATTTACTGTATATTTTCATATCGATAAATCTAGCCCTTAGCCAGCGAGAAGCAAGGAGGTTCTTTTGATCTGTGCATCATCATATCCCTGAAGTTCCCTGATGCCTAAGATGAGATTCCCTTACTTTTACCCTAATCCCCTTAATCATTTTAAATCCCCAGACTGGCAACAATAATCATAACACAATCTAATCTTTGTTCAAAATCTGTATCTAACTCGCCTTCATTATAGTTTTACGTACTTAGTGAATGTTTTCTGAGCCACAGAGACCTCAGTGGATGAGAGCGTGTTTTCAAAGAAATGAGTAGCTCAAAAGCCAATTAAAATAGGTTATCAAATCTTAAAAACCAGTTTTTCCACAGACTTATACCACTATCTATAGGGAAGAGAATTTAGTTTGTGTGAAGGCTTCTGCGGAGCGATGGTAATGAAGGCTGCATTTTTCCAGGTTTCACTGCACCGTTGTTGTGACGGAGACAACAGCTTCTTCTGCATTCCAGCAGGTGTCTTCAGGTCAAAGTGCAGGAATGCAGGAGAAACTATTCTCTCCACCAAAATGACGATGCGATGAAACCCACAAAAATGCAGCCTACAAGAGAATTTAGCGTTACCATGAAGAGGGCCAGGTCAAAAATGAGAAGTGTGATTCTAATTTGTTGGTGGCGCACAATCATCTCACTCAAGGGGCCATTCTTGAAGGATTTTGTGGGAAGGGGATCACTAATGTTTGAGTCTTGTATTCAGGGAGAGATCATGATGTCAGAATTTCAGCTGTTAGCACAAGGTTATGAGGCAAAAAAAAGAGCATTATAAAAGTTTTTCAAATAACCTTCCCATTCTTGAAATAAGAATGGTTCTTTTCACATCATATTCTGATGAGTTGTGCGATTATTAAAATTGTATAATGAGATCATTCACGGCTCAACACTAAAAGTGTACAAAAAAATAATACAGCACACAAAAACATATTTGTTCTTAAAAAATGTAAGGATAAGCCTTTAAGGACATGGTACATAATATTTTCACTCACACTAAAAATATAAAATACTGACAGATATTGCAACAACAACAATGACCACTATAACAGGTAAATATGTACTTTACCATGAAAAGGAGCTCTCTAGCTCATTTCAAATCCTTACAACACCAAATGACTAGGGAACAAACACAGTATGTAGCAGCCTGTTGCAAATTTCTACATCAACTAGATATTCACAAGAAATTAGATAAGTAATTGGACTATCATTTCATATCTCTATGATGACTAGGTACGCAACAACATCCCAGGTCACGGTGACTAATGAGTCAAATTTCCTTTCTGATTCACATGCATAACACCAGCCAATTGTGTTTCGACAAATCAAATCTTTAAAAAAAACTGCAGTTTTTCTGGTGGATGCTGTAAGGAGTATGGGTGTTGTGAGATCTGGGTTTGAATCTTGTTTGCTCAAAATGATTTTTCCATGACAAATTCATTCTTCTGTCATAAGCATATGTGCGTTTGGCTTTGTGAGTGATACAGCATTAGAGATGATATCGCCTGAATTGAGGAATCCTTTACTTTGCATAAACTTGATTTTTTTTTTGTTGAGAGAGGAAATGAATGCACTAATGTAAATAATTGACAATCACATTGCTAAAGTTTTTAAAAGAGCAAACATGATTGGTTGACTAGTGCGTACTGGGAGCAAGAATGAATCTAGGATCACTCCTATGATGAAAAGATATACAAGGATAACAGCTGGGATGCAAGCAATGAAACAGGATTTCCTGACTGTAAGCTCCAGATCAAATGCTACTGGAAATCCTACGTATCCTAGCATCATAGGACTTGAGCAACCTCAAGTATCGTGTGATTCAGATATTTTGATGTGTCTGTGATAAAATTGTGCACCACCTCAACTCTCATGGAGCTGGAGTGATGGGCGTGGGGGGGATTGAGGTACCTCAGAGGCAGGGGTTCATGGCTGGGGGGAGAATGTGAATCTGTTCAGCAACGTTGAGGCAGCCGCTAGGGGACCAAGGCACGCGAAACAGCCTCCCTCCTGGCATGCACACGCACACCTTGAACTGGGGCCGCGCCCCCACCTTGGCTCCCCCTCTCCGCAGCCGAGACGGTGCCGAGACTGCACCGCTGTGCTTACGCGAGGCATTGGCACTTGCCCACGGGGCCAGCACGGGCAGGTGCAGTGCCTCGCCCAGTGCCCCCTGCACCTCGGTTACAGGGAAAGCAAGGGGGGCATGGCCCCTTAGTGTGCCAAAGGGCATCCTCTTGAATTCGCCCGCCACCTGCCTCCCTGCTTTGCGCAACCGCCTTGTTTTCAGCCTGCGCACCGCTGTGGTGACTGCTTCATTTCCCGATTCCATCCACATGTTCTGAGGCTGAAAGTAGTTCCGATGATGCAGGTTCTCCACCTGAAAATAGGAAAGCAACTCAAGTCCCCTCCACTGATTCTGGGCTGTCGAAGTGGTTACTCATGGGCCGAGGTAAGGATGTGACCAAGGAGCCCCAAGAGGCTAAGTCCCACTTTAGCAAGGAGCAGGTACTTATATCACCAGCTGCAGTCATTAACAAGGAAGAAACACGACAAAAACCCTGACTCATCGGAGAGATCTACTAATCCACAATATGGAAACTAAAGGGCGACAGGCTCGTGAAAGAAGAAAAATTGTAGACAAAGTAAAGGTTTGCTCATAGAAAACATTAAATGTTGGTTTGTAGAAATCAACAGATTTATTTGAGGAAATTTCAAGAGTTAATTGTTTCCTCGCATTGGCTTTCCAGCACGATGGTAATTAATTAGTAACTTGAATCTTAAGAGCACATGTATTCTCTGCTGTAAGATTCACACACTGAAACTTATACATAAAAATCAACAAAAAATAATGCATATGGTAACTCATAGAAATAAATATTGAAATTGCATACTCATATACATGTATATACCAACATTAATTCACCATAAATCTTTGCCTCTTGTGATTGGTCATCTGGGAAGGATTGATATCTTAAAGCGAGGTTCTATCTTCTATATTATTTCTACTGTATAGATACCTTTTTCTCAACTTATACGCAACCAAAATCTACAAATGAGGTACCAAAATGCACAGAATTTATCAGAGAACATGCAACGGCATATCTTAATTCCTAAATATTGCTATTGTTTCCTAAATTTGGTATTTAAATAATTAAAAAAAAACAAAAAAACCAAACAAAAAAAAAACAAAAACCGGTAAATATTCCTGATGCTAACGGCGCACAAACTGATACATTTGTTCATTTGCAACAATATCTCGCATTCATACTCATATAACTTTTATCAAAATTCGGCTGATTCCACATTCAAGTCTCCTGTTGATAAGTAAGTATGAGTCATCATGTGCGTTTAACAGAGGATAGTGTAATTACTTCCAATGTTGTGTTTAAAGAGGTCCTCTGACCTCAATTTGTACATGAACATTCCAATTAAATTTGTACATAAGACCCTGCCTTTTTTTTCTACATTTTAAAATTAGAAACGCGCCTATCCCTCTGTGGACCTGCATTGAAAAGAGCGGGGGAAGCCCGCTCGGAGCAGGTGCAGCACGCTCGTTGTATTAAAAATTCACAAGGAATATGTGTGTACTCACTCTCTTGAGCTTCCTCTCCTTCAAATGGGGATTCCCATCATTGGAAGCAATTTGACTGCCATCAGCCCCCCTCTCGCCACTGCCTGCGGCACGCATGCGGCGCATCATGGCCACATGATTTGGTGGTGGCAATGGGACAAGGGGTACACTTCTCACGTCTAGGGCAACACCATTGGTCCCTGAAAGGTAAAGTTAAAGCATATAAATGAAGGTTTCTTGGGATCCACACCACATCAATGGGAGAGACATGAAATGTATTTGTTGACAAAGAATGCCATTCCCATTTCTCTTGAATTGCAAAAGTTTTGCAGGAAAAAATCATTTACCCTCACTGAGATAACAACACAGATACCCCAATTTCACACTAGGTGCTCTAAACAAAACTCTAAGAAAACTCTTCAGAGGAAGAAGATGTCGTGATAGATTTAGAGGCATAGTACGAGGCGTGAATTCAGTGGTTAGAAATATAGCCCACCAGGAAATACAAGCCACCTGGAAATCATAGAATCATATTTTTCAAGCTTATTGTTATAAATATACTTGTAAAATCAAATAACCTCAAGGCATTAACCGTGGACCAGCCAGAGGCATACATTTTTGGAGTGACCTATAAGTACATGCTAAGTGCAAATATTTCACAGAGGATAAATTGTTTGCCTTGACCTGAATTTGAACCCAGATACTTATTATTTAGTCTTTATTTCTTATAATCCATGCCAGGTACTCGGTCAACTCAGCTACCGAGGCGTATCTTCTTCCTTGGCAGTTTTTTCGGCTTTTGACAAAAACTTTGCAAAAGAAGATGCCAAGATAGCTGAAATGGTGGAGCACTTGGCATTAATTTAGGGGACACAAATTCAAATCCCAAAATAGGCAAATATGAAGGTAGTTTTTCCCGGTGAATATTTTTCAGTTCAAACTCACCAGGAACAGCGTTCTTTGTTAACAAAGACAGCATCAGCATTGCATTTGCACTGAGAAAAGAGTCCCACATTAACTCTCAGGATCTTGGAACAAGATAGAATGTTGCAAAAAGCAAACATTTACCCATAACTTCAACCGAGAAAATTATAATAGAGGATTCTCCATTCAATGTGCTGTCACCCACCACACATTTTAATGAATTGAAAAAAGTTGTCACTCACATTGCCGATGGCAAGCAATCCAAATTTAGCTGGGAAATAAGCTATAATAGGGTAGTTTCCTTCATCAAAGAAAACGAAAGGCATTGATTGCGATTCGTTACCCACCATTACTGTATTCATTATATACAAATTATTTCGTTTTAGAAATACCGGTCTAGACGAATGGCAATGGTCCATTTTTATCCTCATTTGAAAAGGGCCAGATTGGCGCCCATGCGATGCCACTCCACGTGACGTCACAGGGACCTAGTTTCTACACGAGAAGATAGGAATTTTACATCGTCTGAGATTACCAATGCATGCATGAGTCACAGACCTCAGGGAAACATCTCTTAATAATCACTTATTAAAATTGTATAAGGCCGGAAAGTTTCTTTCGTTTGATAAGGTAGTAATAATCCATATTTAAGCCAAGCACTACCAGCTAGCAAGGTACTCAGCTACCTGCTAGCAGCCTGCGTCGTATCAGCGCTCAAGCCTCGCCTCAAGGTCACCTCACAGAGCGGCAACGGGAACCAGAAATACGTCACACAGACTTTTTCCCATCATTCATACTTAGCCGTCGCATTTTCGCGCGCTTGAAAATTTTCACTTTTCATTTAATCGCAAAAAATAGATATCATCATTCGAAAATCTAAAAACGTGAAATGCGTACTACAGGAGTTATAATCTTTCGATTTCGGCAATAAAAAATAATAGGAAACCCCCCTATCATGGGTTTTTACCAAAATTTGAAATTTGTAGTGATGTTGTCCACCACATTTTAATGTAATTTCTAGCAAGAACAAATACTGTATAGCAAATACAGAGAATAAATTAATCACTTTTCACCACAGACTTAGATAAGAATGACTGGACACTTCTCCCCGTGGAATTTTCTCCCTGCTTTATCGTCATCATGGGCAAACTCAACTGCTACATGCCAGAGCCGACACTCGGCCATCGACAATACTCAACTAATTTATACAAAGCTAAAAATGCTGACTTTGATGAAGCAAGCATAAAATTTGGCAAAGTTGTTCCTTGGACAAATCTATGTGCCAAATCTATGTGTCCCCCCTGCCAAACACCCTAGAGGTGGCTCGCAGGGTATTATGTAGATGTAGATGTAGATGAGATTTTGCCTGAGGCAACTTCATCCCCTCTCCATATGGGATGAATGAGGGAAGGTGATTGGGTCGGGGAGAGAATAATGATATTTTCAATTAAAACCTATTTTCAGCCCACACTTGCATATGGCACAGTTTTCATACAAAACAAAACCAGTGGTGATAATGGTGGGGTTTAAATTTTACTCGGTGCACAAGAAGTTGCAAAAATGGTGTCATAGATAAAGATGGCGACCATTTTAGCAAGCACCTCTTTTATCAGTGGCGCCAACTTCATGGGGACTGAGGGGGCCCAAGCCCCCTCAAAAATTCGTTATGGGTGTGAGGAAAAAATATGTCAGGCTTGTCGATTTTCCCCGGAGTGTCCATATATCAAGATTCGAGTTATCAGGGTTCTAATGTCGATTATATGACTCTTCTAAAATGCTGACAAAGCTTAAAAGTTACTACTTATAAAATTTCTCAGGGCAAGATCTCGGGTTTGGGCCCCCCCAACATTTTTTGTAAGTTGGCATCCCTGTATTTTATTGTGTGTGAGGTGTAGTTCGATATATTTTTGCAGCCACTAAAAGCATTCATAAACTCAGAAAATATATTTAAACAGCTACTTAGGGCTGTTTTATCAGATTTTATGTGAAATTAGGACAATTTCTCCTCAACTACAAAAGCAATTTTGAGCATGTGCACTTAAATGAGGGAAAGAAACTCTTTTCAACAGGTGAATTATGCTTTCTTATGAAGCAAGTTGCTTACAAAGAAAAATCGAAAGTTTCTTATATTGCCACTCCTTAAAAAGAGGAAGAGAGCAAGTTATATCCACCTTACGTTATAGGTCGGCTGGATATCCTATATCTCTAAGGTGCCAAGAGTTATTTTGCATATTTTACTCTCAAGGTATGTCTGAGCTAAAATGTATGAATAACCTCATCATTAATTGTAATGATTTTATGATTTAGCAAACTCTATTTACTTGAAATTAAATGTATTACTTGTCTTGGAAATCAATCCAGCTTGTATTTTCACTCCTAACTGGCTACTGTCAAAATTTCTCAAGGCATTATCTGTCACACTGTACAAATGTTGCTTCCTTCAAAACTTCATCACAAAAAGAGCAAAATATTGGTTGATCAAATGAAGATTATTGAGAGGACTACATCACTAAGTTATTTTATTTCATTTCATGCCGTTCCACCAAGTTTTTTCTCGAAAATTTCAGTTTATCTTTTATAATTGACAGACATGAGACTCGCAATTACATGTAAAGTTCATCAGAACCAGTAAAACCAGCCTTTCCCCCCTAAACATGGGACTACTTCTATACAACAAGCTTCCTAGAAACATTAAGAGCTTGGAAAAAATGTCTAGTTTTAAATTTAAGGTGAAGGAGTTCTTTTTGATACATTTATTTTATTCTATTGACGAATATTTAATTATGTAAATATGTTCTGTATAGGTAATGTTTATTGTTATTTCCTTAAATGTCTTCTTTTGTGACTAAACATTGATGTGCAGTATATAATGGAACATGTATGTACCAAGATCTCCAGGCAAATAAATATTATTATTATTAATTAGCTCGGAGACTTACCATTCAGCAAAATGCTTCCATTCACAGAGCGAAGTAAGATATCCTGGTCAGCAGACCACGCAAGTTCTCTCCCATCTAGAACAGCTCCTTCACTACCTCGGAGTCGCACCTAAACGGACAATGGAGGCAGAAATATGAGCGTGAATACCTAACAATAAAAATGATCATTCCCTAAAATCCATATTAGCAACATTAAAAAAGCTAAATGGAATCTGATATTTAAAAAAAAAATTTATGAGGAGATATCCAATACAGACCTCCTGGAAAATCCAACCTCCAGCACTTGTGCTCCAAAGCCAGCTTAAAATTCATGCACAGTGTTTTCTTTAGAGATAAATCAAGGGTGCAATTGGATCGCTCATGGAAGTATATGGGGAGGAGGAGCCTCAAGGAGGTCAAATAACTGGATGGGATAGGAAAAAATGGAGGGCTATAGAATACCAATCTTAGGATTGCATTGTTACGGGCTCCAGTGGCAAAGCGAGTGGGGGGGGGGGGGGGGGGGTTTGGGGAATAAATCCCCCCCCCCCCAGAGCTCAGAGAAATTTTTACGTTTAATGCATTTTACTTAAATGTATTAACATTACTTACAGAATAGTGCAAAGATTAATAAAATATCCCTTCGAAAGCCATAAAACTCACCATTTTGAACCATTTATCTTAAAATTTTTATGGGGGACGACTCCCGGACCTCCTGCTTACTCCTGCGGGTATTCCATACCCCTCAGACCTTCCAGTATGAGTTGTGGCTAAAACCCCCCAGCTTTAATTGCTAGCTGCACCCATGAAGGGGTGTATCCTAAATACCGTTGCGACTTTGAGGTTGATGCCCGCCTCCAACCCTCTCATAGCCCAAAATTGACCTCCACTGCAGCTCTCAGGGAGGATGGCTTTGAAGAGTAGGGAATGATGTCAGAAGAATGAAAACCCTTTGGACTGAATAATTGAGTCTTCATGCAGTATTCCATGGTGACTTGAAGGAGTGTAAATAACAACATATCATATGAAGGCCATGCATTTGGCCGAGGAGTAGCTGAGCTGCAATGGCATGAGCGGTTCATAGTATTATAATAATTATAACAATCATAATTTATTTAATCCTACATTTTGACTTTACAGCTGAATACAAGATAACAAAGAGAAGGAGCTTTAGGTGGTCTCCAAGGTCATAGGACTAGAATTAGAATTGAGCCACCATCAAATAACAAAAATGTATGCCAATAAAAGAAGATAATAATACAGTAAACAATAAATGAGTGTTTTTTAAAGAAACAAAATCAAAGTAAATGTTCAATTATTTCTTGTAAGAAAAGCCAGTCTTTGGCAAGTGTTAACATTTTATTTGGAGATTCATTATCAACTTATTGAAAAATTATCATATTATCAACTTATTGAAAAAAAGGTTGACCTCATCTGCAATCAACAGCTCAAGAAGTAGACATCATAATATAAAGACAAACAAAAAAATATGCAACTCTTTATTTTTCAAACTCTATCACAATCAACAATAATAAAAATTGGGAGACAAGCCTACTCTTCCTGCTAAAGGTCATTGGAAGATTCCAGGCTTGTCAACAAACCTGGAATCTAGCAAAAATCATGGACAACACCATAAAAACCTATGAAAGACCTATGTCATATTTGAGCAATGCAATGTAGTACTAAAATGTGAAATTGCTGTGGCATGCTCACTCATGGGTGTGAATTTGGCCAGAAGATTAATAAAGTCCTCCTGAACAGCCAGAATGGCTGAGACATTCAGTTAATGAGGCCATGTGGAGGACCTCAATGCCTCAAAATGACCGGAAAGGAAGGAGAGAGGCAAGCAGCTCACCCTGGAGGTAGACTTCAAGCGAAGGGATGCACCCACAGGGGCCGAGAGCCTCTTGGCTGTGGCAGAAGCAACGTCCAGGCGCCTCACGCCTCGCGGGAGCCCAAAGTTGGGGTAGCGGGTTGAGAAGACAGTAGCGGGCGAGCCCCTAGGGGGACCCCCTCCATGGTGCAAACTCCCCCTGGAGGCCCCGTGCAGGAGTACATCCAGTGACTCCAATCCAGTCATACTGATGCCTTCCTCATCAAGGGATATCCTGAAACCAGACAAGTTACATACATACTAGGGATGAGTCGATTCCGATTTGAATTCTGATTCTTTCAAATCGATTACAGATTCTGATTCCTTTGATTCCTATTCGCACTAACAGCCGGGATATTGTAGTCTTCACGTGTGGAGGTTTCCAAAGGACACAAAACCAGAAGAAGTTGTGGACTATTTGAAAGGTAGATTTACTTCGGATAGCTCGAAAAAACTTGGCACCAAGTTAAGTTCTGCGCCGGTGTCACCTTATGAAACAGAAGTAGTTATTCGAGATCAAAAGGACTCTATCATTTCCTACCAGTTGTCTGATAATTCTAATCATAATAACAGTATTGACAGTGTAAAGGTGCACAGTGGTCTGTCCTCAATCCTATGTTTAAACATTCAATGCCTACGCAATAAACTTAGTGCCCTAGAAGTTTCAGTCAATGAGTGCCCATATGACTTTCTATGTATAACAGAGCACTGGCTCAAAACTGAGGAATTTGATATCTCCAATATCAAGGGTTACAGGCTGGCAATATCCTTCTCCAGAATTAAAGCAAAGCACGGTGGTACATCAATCTATGCTGCCCAGCACTTATCTGTTAAAGTAATCAACATCAGTGGGTTATGCAGGGAAGTGCATTGTGAGGCAAGTGCCATATATGTGAAAGAATACCATGTGATTGTTGTGTGTTTATATAGATCCCCAAATGATGATTTTGTAATTTTCTGCCAACAGCTAGAGCAAATTTTAGTTACTCTCTATAAGTTTGGTAAGGTTATAATTGTATGTGGAGACCTAAATGTCGATATTCGATTTGACACAAGAGAGACAAACTCCCTCATTGCTCTGCTCATGTCCTTCAATTTACACTGTGTAAACAGAGAGCCCACAAGAGCCAGCTCTTGCCTTGACAATATAATTACAAGCTTACCTGCCTCTTCTTATAATGTCAACGTGACTGACTTAGGGTTGTCAGATCACCTAGCTTTGGACTTCAGATTTACCACTGAAAGAAGAGCCCGAAGATTTCTGAACCCGTATGTAAGACCCATCTTCCTACATTTACTCGGCATATTTCTCATATTGGTGGTGAAAATTTAAAATCTCTATTGTCCAATGTCACCTGGTTTTCGCTCCTTCAATATCAAAATGGCAACGATAACTTCACTTGTTTTTTTGAGAATTTCATATTGCTCTTTGGACACTGTTTCCCCAAAAGACTTATGTCCAAAACTAAAGGTAAAAAGCCCAGTAATAAGTGGTTTACTAAGGAATTATCTCATTTACGATCTGTAGTAATCCAACTTCACTCCAAATATAGTCACTCTCGCAATATTGAGGACAAGAAGGCCTGGCTTCTTCATAAGAAGGAGTACATAAATTAAATAAATCAGTCAAAAATTATGGCAAATGGTACTCTAATTAATAAGGCTGACAATAAAGTAAAGGCAGCCTGGAAAGTTATTAATTCTGAAACTGGCTCTATACATCTCAATTCAGAACTCCCTTTCTGTTCTGAAAGCCTGAACAAGCATTTCATTGACTCAATCAATCTCATCATCTCCTCTTTAAAGAGCCCATCTGCTGATGCCACTGATCTTCTTAGAGAACTCCCTGTAACCGCACCTGCTTTCAAATGGCAGTGGGTTACTCCCACTGACATTTTTTAAACTATCAAAAGCTTCAGAAAATCAAACTGCACCGACATTTATGGATTATCTGCCAACCTTATCATACAATTAGCAGATGTACTCAGTGAACCCCTTGCAATAATCTGCAATACTTGCTTTCAGTCAGGCTCATTCCCAAAAAAACTCAAGATATCGAAAATAGTCCCTATTCATAAAAAAGGTGATAGAACCTCACCAGCAAATTACCGCCCAATTTCTATCATTCCTGTTTTTGGTAAGATAATTGAAAAAGTCATTAAAATTCAGCTCTACAATCATTTTCACGATAATAATCTATTTACACCCTCTCAATATGGCTTTCGTCAAGGTCGTTCTACATCTTCTGCCATCAAATATGTGGTCGATAACTTACTGGAGGCTTTTGAAAATAGATCCTCTCTTGTTTTAACAGCTTGTGACCTTTCTAAAGCTTTTGATTGTGTTTCCCATCCACTACTCCTTAGAAAATTACAATATTATGGTATCAATAATACTGAATTAAAACTCATGGAGTCCTACTTAACAAACCGCTCGCAATGTGTTCAAGTGAATAATTCACCGTCTGCCCCTATTAACGTAACACATGGTGTACCACAAGGATCAGTCCTCGGTCCTCTTTTATTTTTAATTTTGATAAATGATCTCCCACACCATCTTCCTTGCACGTCAGTCTTATATGCTGACGACACTACTCTCATACATGATCTAAATGATCCCACCTATCCTTCGGATGTTATCCTTTCAGTGGCCGAAGAGTGGTTCTCAGCAAACAGGCTTGCCCTTAACACAAATAAAACCCAACAAATGGTGTTCTCCTTAAGCCCTACTCTGTACCACACTAGAAATTTAAAGCTACTGGGCTTTGACCTTGATTGCAGACTAATATGGGATTGTCATACATCCTCTACAACTGCTAAGTTATCAAAAGCCATATTCCTCCTTAGAAAACTGAAAACACTCATTCCTGCCGAACATCTTCGAGCAGTTTACTTTGCCATTTTTCACTGCCACCTCTCCTATGGCATTGAGGTTTGGGACCATTCTTCCTCCTCTAAAGAGTTATTTATTCTACAGAAAAGAGCCATTACGATTATTACCAATTCTAACGTAAGGGAACACTGCAAACCACTATTCAGGCAGCAAGGGATTATGACATTGTACCGTCTATATATATTTAAATGTTTAATAAATGTAAAAGTGAATATTGACAGCCATAAAACTGGTGCTGATGTCCACCATTACAACAGAAGGCTCAAAAATAATCTGTTACAGCCCCACTGTAGGCTGTCAACTACAAAAAATTCTTTTGACCATGTTAAACTTTGCATGTTCAACCACTTACCTCAAGAGGCAAGAAATTGTACTTTAAGAAAGTTTAAAGGTGTTCTTCATTCGTGGATAGTGACTCAAGCTTTTTATTCACTCAATGAATTTCTGGAGAGCAATACTCTAAATTGTATATTCTAGATTTAGTTTTTCTTTGACGAAGACTATTACATTGTATTATGTTTAATGTTGAATAAATTATGATTATGATTATTTATTCGTCAGTAATATTGCTGTCATTAAAATTTGAGGACTGAATGGAATAAAATAAAAATGACAATTAAGTGGACAAAAAAGTATCTTCATTAAAAATAGTAAATTAGTATTACAGTAATACATCCTCAGCTTTGACAAAATAATTAAAACTAACTGTTTCAGATATAATTTGTTAATTAAATGAAATATGGTGCACAATTGCTCAGGTGTGTGGTGTCCTTTATGCCCAAAGCTTATAGTCTATTTTCAAAATAATCATCTTTCTGGAATCAATGGATTCATAATTGACATTTGGAATTGACTCATCTCTACTACACCGCTGAACGAGTGCCTCAAATGTTTGGAAAGGGAAACTGTCATCAAATGATTATCCAGGCAGCAACGTAAAAAATATACAATGGGTAACACAAAGTAACAAGGGCACTTGGGGGAGCCCAGGGGAATTTTCCTGCATAGAAGGTCAGAAAAAGATGAGGCATACCTTGGCCCAACTGAAGCTCCCAGATCAAACAGAACAGATCCTCCATCGCCGGAAATTTCCACAGGAGAACCAGCAAAGCCTTGAATTCGACCATCTCTTTTGGTCACTCTGAAAAAGGACCAAATATTTGATGAAATGCATGAATTGTACGGGGAATAACACTTTAAACAGCAGTATCATATCTTTTATGACATCTGATACGCATTCCTTCCCAGCCAGCACAAGAGATACTGAATGTTTAGTATAGTCGGGACCAACTGAGGATAGCAAGGATATCGGTACGTAACATCTATGCCGTGCTTAATGTTTACGCTCACAGCTGAAGTATTTTTCAAGCTTAATTTTGTGATATAGGTTTATAAAAGTCTTTAATACAGTATATTTCTTTGGAAAAATATATTATTAATTATGTAGTATCATTTTCTGCATAAGATGAAAGATTTAAATTAAGCTCAAATTTTCCATCATGGCCAACACTATTTTAGCTTTCTTTTCCGATCAATACTTGGACTTGACTTGCATTTTATTTAACCTGGCCTAGGTGAGGATACAATCCAGCCCCTTCCTCCCCTGGGCCAGGGCTGACATTTTCAAAACAAAATATCCAAGGACAGAGAATTTAAAATTTCCTGATACCCAGAATATAAGCCGTCATTTCAAGCAGCCATATTGAATATCAGTTTCACAAAGTTCCGCTCAAGTCTGCCGGAGTTGCTGCAATCGGTCATTAGCCAATCAGCAATGAAAACTCTGGATGCTGGATCCTCACCCTATCCTCCTTCACCTTGGTATCTTTACAAGCCTAGTTTAAATGAACATTCATAATGCCTCTATCCCCAGATGATCTCTCGATACTAAAGCGTGATTCTCACTAAATTCTTTCTCCTGGGATAGTGATCTCATATTGTGGGTGGATATCCTTGAATCCCATGATAATATCCTCAGATTTTTGGATATCTGACACCTTGTTATGACTGCATTGTAATGGAACGCATCACAGGTAGGATAAAATATTAAAATCCAGCATCGAAAAGGGGATAACCTGATCACTTGTCCACTGATTTGTTTTTCCTGAATGTTTTCACTGCTCCCAACGCTTGATTCTACTTTCCTGAATCTCACACCGCAAAAGCATTTGCTCTTTATAATTAAGCAATTAATTATGCAAGCACAATTATTGGAACAACATAAAGTGTAAGGTTTCTTGCTTACTAAATCTTGGACTAAGACCAAGATATAAGACTAAACCACTAAAAAGTCAAAAAACTAAACCAGACGCAGGCTTAGTCATTCACATAACGTTCTACTAAGAATAAGAGAATTAAGTAACAGGGGCGCAACTAGGAATTAAGGCTGGGGGGGGTTTAGGTGCAACTAATGCCGGGGTGTGTGGGGGTATAGAATACCCAACAGGATAAGCGATAGGTGCGAGATTAATCAATTGCGTAATTTTAAAGATAAATGGTTCAAAATGGTGAGTTTTAAGGCTTTCTGAGGGATCTATTCATCCTTAAAGTATTCTATTAGTAATATATATCCAATTAAAAAAATGGAATAAACTTAAAAATTTCTCTGAGCTGTGGGGGGGGGGGGGGTTCATCCCCCCAAAACCCCCCCCCCCCCCTCGTTGTGCCACTGGTAAGTAATACAGTAAGAATACATGAAGTATGGTCCAGTCCCACTTCAGGTTTTTGGTCATTTGCGGATATTTTTTCACATTAATTAACACTAAAAAGGCTAAAGATACAGTTTTACATCCAAACACATTTTCTCTACAATGGCAGGGGATGTAATATTAAAAGCACAGCATGAAAAAAGTGACTTTGTACACAGTGACAAGCACGGGTGCAAAGTTAAATACATCAAATGATGAACTTTGCCATGAAAAAATATTTGACAACGCCAATTGCTGGTCAGGTCAAAGTCACTTGTTTCATGCAGTGCTTTGAATTTTGTAGCTGCCAAATATAGAGACAAAGAAGGCTTTTTCACTCTGACATTGGCTTAATAAGCATGACCTCTGCCACATGCGCCAATGTGGACTTGTGATTCACCTTTTTCCATAAAACCCATGCAGAAGTTCGCCCTGAGAAAATGGCTGGGTGGTGTAACTGGCTAACATGCCTGACCAGCAATAGGGTGGTTTCCTATTATTTTTTTATTGCTTTAATCGAAA
The DNA here is from genome assembly GCF_921293095.1 of Ischnura elegans. Classification (NCBI taxonomy): domain Eukaryota; kingdom Metazoa; phylum Arthropoda; class Insecta; order Odonata; family Coenagrionidae; genus Ischnura; species Ischnura elegans. Next base: position 83,461,511 of record NC_060253.1, on the reverse strand, counting down.
GATTATTACTCCTGGAGTACGTATTTCACGCTTTAAGATTTTTAAATGACAACATCTATTTTTCGCGATTAAATGAAAAGTGAAAATTTTCAAGCGCGCGAAAACGCGACGCTTAAGTATGAATGCCGGGAAATATCTCTGTACGTCGTATTTCTGGTTCCCCCTCCCGCCCAGTGAGGTGACCTTGAGGCGAGGCTTAGCGCTGATACGTCGCAGGATGCTAGCGGATAGCTGAGTACCTTGCTGGATGGTAGCGCTTGGCTTAAAAAAGGTTTATTAATACCTTATCAAACGAAGAAAACTTTCCGAACTTAGCCAGTTTTAATAGGTGATTATTAAGACATGTTTCCCTGAGCTCTGTGCCTCATGCATGCATTGGTAACCTCAGACGATGTATAACTCCTATCCTCTCGTGTAGAAACTAGGTCCCTGTGACGTCATGCGGAGTGGAATCGCATGGGCGCCAATCTGGCCTTTTTCAAATGAGGGTAAAATTTGACCCTTGCCATTCGTCTAAACCGGTATTTCAAAAACCAAATAATTTGTGTATTATGAATACACTAATGGTGGGTAACGAATCGCAATCAATGCCTTTCGTTTTCTTTGATGAAGGAAACTACCCTATTAGGAGATCCAGGTGAGAATTCCGGCTAACTCAAATATTTTTTCATGGCAAACTTCATCCTTTGGGGTACTTGATGTAATATTCATGATTATTTTCTTCTGTTTGAGTTGATCGTGTCCAAAATGATTTGGGAGCAATGAGGGGAGTGCTTGGCAAAAGTAATGGGCATTACCCAATTAATGGTGGAAAAATTAATGGTTTAGAGAGATGGAAAAAAGGATGAAAAGCCCTCACCCTCCTTCTAGAACCATCCCTCAAATATTTCAGCTCATTATCGTCACACTATAGTGCAATGGCATAACTAGGACTTGGCTTTGGGGAGGGGGAGATGGATTAGTTCGAATGGCACACCACACTGGGTAATAATGCATAAAACTTTGCTTTATAACATGAATATATTTTATGAAAACGTGGAGCCATAGCGTAAAGGCATGGAAGAGCTCTATAATAACATTTGTAACAGAGCGTTAGAAGTATTAGTTTTTTCATTAAAATGAGGGCAAACTATCATTATAGATAGGCAAAACGAGAGTTCTGGGAGAGCTCTATCCCCCTCCCCCAACCATAGTTACGCCACCGCTATAGCAATCAGACGAGCTTCCATTGGAATGCATTGGACTGCACCTCAAAAGGTATAGAAAAAATCATAATGATCTTGGGATTCAGGCTTAAGGCCTGCAACTCATTGCGAGTTCATGATGGACTGGACAGTAATATGGACTGCCACAGGACAAAGGGGAATCCTTGCCACAGCCAAGACCTCCAAGATCAGGACCTTCAGCAATAGGAGGTGGTATGATAATGTTGCATTTAGTTTGTAATTTCTGTTTCACTCTCGGTCACTAGCCTGAATACATCATTTAATTTTTTCAAAGTGGGGTATTTCTTCACCATCCAGTGGTTTAACATCCTAGGCAATAGAGACATCAGACTCCTTATAGTAACACAGAATTCTTTAATGTAAGTTGTAAAGGCTAAAAACATAATAAAGCAGTCAAGTGTTCATCTTTATGAGATTCTCTTGCATTGAGATCCATTAAAAAGCCTACATGTAAACCTTAGCAGTTTGGCCAAGCTTTAACTGAGAACTAGAGAAGTCAAATCACATTACATATATTTAATAGATTTAAGTTAATCTTGCGAATGATTGAACAATGGGCAGCAATGTTTTGAATGCAGATGTTATGTCTGCCTTTAAAACAACATCAACTTTAAAGTTAAACTGTAAGCTCCACCTAACCTGTCTAAATCGGCAATTCCTCGGAACTTCATTATCCCAAGTTCAGATAAGAATTCAATGGCTTCCATTCCATGTCCAACACGAAGTACACCTAATATGGTAAGGGTCAGGCAAAGATTGGCAGCAGCCATAGCAAAGAGAAGTAGTACTAAGGCCCATAGTACAACTGTTTTGCGACCTCTGACTCCAGTTCTCCCCAATGAGGGCTCATGAACAGGCACGTAACCAGCTCTGAAAAGAATCACAATGTTATTCAAATGTTGCTCAATCACTATCAGTACATTAGGAAATGAAATGTAACAATATTTCATATCACATCCCGAATTTAATTGAGTATTTACGAGAGGAATCTCTTCATTACGTTATCAAGATATCTCAGCAAATTCAACATTGCTTTTCGTGAGAGATTCAATCAACATCAAAACAACCGCTTTCGAATTCTCATGCTATCATTCCCTTTAGAAATATATACCGCATGTGTAAGTTGTATACCAAATAATTAAAACGTGTAGTGTTAATGTAAGCTAAAATACACACTTGAAATTGCTGTTGTGGTGGCGACTGATGTTTCGTTTGATGAGAGCCTTGTCACGCAGAGATAATGTTCCCAATGTACTATCCCCAGACATATCTGAGATCGGAGTGGACATCCTCTTGAACATACACTTTACATAAATAACGATTTACTTACAACAAGGTACTTCTCTCCATTTTTTTCCTACAGCAATCAAAAACTAAGACGTTAAAATGCAATCAACACAATCGACATTTGTTTCTATTTCCACGATTTCGACTTTCTGTTGTTTTTGTCGATCGTCTGCTACAGTTTTACGCGCGCGAAGTTTTGAATCGGGGAACAATAACATTTGACAATATATAGGACTCCTACAAACTTGTCCAGTACAATCAATTTAACACCAACGTGGAGGAATATTTTTTCCCATTTACGTACTTAGATATTTACATAAAGCTACCATTTTCGTGCTGTAACATTGTATGTCATCGGTATACCTGACTACCGACCATTTGGACTAAAAAAAAGTTGATATGTTTGAAAATCAATCTCATATTTGAAAGATGTTTCAAAACTGCTCCCAAAAACTTGAATGTACTGCTCTACTTACCTTTTATCAAGTCCGCAGCCACAGCACTAATGGACCATGCTTGCCTGCCTCTAAACCACTGAGGTTGCAAAATATCATGCCTGCTTTACTTACTATGGCGCAGACAAGTGAATGGGATTTAACCCTCGACCCACAACGTCCAAATTAGGGGGAAATTTTTTGAAAAAAAAAGAGTACTCAGTGAAAGGTTTTAAACTAATTTAAAACACTTATCATTATTCAAAAAACTTCATTTGACAAAGAAATCTTTTGTAAATTCATGAATTTTCAATATTTTCTTTTCTGATATGAAGCAAAGTAATGGTGTTTTCATATTTCGGGGGGGGGGGGAGGGGGGTCCAGACCTCCCCCTGGCTACGCCACTGACATAAGAGCCGATTGTATCAGCTCGCCACACTTTTCACCTGAGTGGCAAAAACCGATGCATTGGCCCACCGCACTAAAAGGGTTAAGAAAAAATCCTCCAATAGGGTTGTTCAAGCCTATCAAAACGGTCTAAAAAAACGAATGTATATCACTTCTGATGTAATTTCATTTTGATTGGGATGAATGACAGATGCGTTGAAAAAGTAATGATGGAATTATTAGCAATCAAAATTCGAACAATTTTAAACGCCGCCAAAAACGGTCGGCCATCTTGAAATAGAGGTGATGACGACACAAGCCTGTACGGCTGGCCTGTACCCTCGATCGCTCGATGCCAAGCTGAGTACTCTGCATGCCGACTGGACATTTGCCAAGGTTATTCCTTATTTTGAAATGGCCTATGTTGTGCATGAAGCTTCCGGATGGATCAAGGCGACATGAAATCCATTCTTCAAGTTAGGCAGGCAATGTATGTAGCGTTGACAGGAATTGAAAGTTTTGTATTGCTGCATTTGCTAGGAAACTACGTGCAGTGAACTTTCATTGTGCTTCTAGTGCAAGTGAACACAATTTGTGCCCTTAATGTACCCCTAAGTGAATGATTGCATATAGACGATGAAGTAAAGAGTGAAGTGAGTTGTGAATGTAACTGCTTCGACGAAATTATTTATTTCTTCCATGCTAGTTCAATCAACCCTATACATTTCGATCTAAGGTATCTAACTATTGCCTAGGGGATATTTTTCATATTTGAGCTAGTTGTGCTTTAGGGATACATCGAACGCATATTAATTTTCAATCGTTTGTTCGCTTCTAAGTTCCGTTTGATTTTATTACCTATTCATTTTGAGCATTCACGAGTGTTTACATTTCACGAATTTCGTTGCGCTGTTGTTTGTTTTTGTTTTGGTCTTATTTTGGTTACAGTAAGAGTACGGGTAAGAGTAATAGTGAAATTCGAAGTTTTTTGATGTTACAATAACCGGTTTAGCTATTTGTTTCAGCCTATTCATTTCATTGTCCTCGAAATGTCAATGTGAAATAACGTAAACTGATTCTAAGTCGTTGGTGATGAGTGAGAAGTGAGGTGTGGAGAATCTTTCGAACTTCAAGGAGTGCAAATTCTTTTAGCGTGTGCATAGTGATTGGAAAACCGATTATCATGTTTTATTAGTGTTTTATATTTATTGTGAGTCAAGTTTTTCATTGAATCAGTTGATTCGGAATATATTCGAATAATTCGTATCAAAAAGACAACTCGTGAAATGTGTACGTTGTAGTGCTATTTATGATATGATGAGCAATAAATATGTACAAGTAAGGGTAATTTTGCTTATTATTACTCTTATTAAAGGATAAATTTGGATTTTCTTTAAACACTGATCTGGCGGCAGACGCTGGAGATCTTGAAAAAAAGTGGAATAACCCTGCTGAGCCACTTAAACAACACTGCAGTAGGGCATCTACAGGCTTGTGACGTCACACATCAATTCAAGATGGAAGTAGGGCTTTTTGGCGTAACGTAAAATTTGTCACTGTTTAAAGCCTTCTCTAAACATGTACAATTAAGAAAATAGCATAATATTATTGTCATTGCTCCTTCTGAAGCACGATCTTTCGATTTCTTAAATAAAAAAAATATGGTGAACAACCCTATTGGGGATTGAAAAATGTGGTAATCTTTAAAATAGTTGTTAGTACTAATTACCCCAAATAATGCATTTTTTTGGAAAAATGCTGCTATTAAAAAATGTGAAATTTTTGTAGTTTTTGCTCCCACAGTAATGCCTCGTTCACATTACGATTGTCCGAGCCGTCGTCGGAACTATCGTGCATTCACATTACGATGGTTGAAACCTGTGCTGCTCTCTAGTGCTGACATCTAAAGTGAACGGGAAATTGATGATTAGCAAAGCTGTTGAGGTTTGCATTGACAAGATGTTACTGTTTTCAACGTGTATTTACCGAATAATTTTTCTTCCGCTCATATTCTTCCTTCCTAGGACAAATCCATGAAATGTCCATGGAAAAAATAGAGCTTCACGAGCTTTTCGTCTTTCTCTTGTCGCTTCCGTTTCCGGTCTCCCAGCGCCTAAAGCCGTGTCCCAACTCGTTAGGCCATTAGGCATCATGTATTTAGCCAGCCAGATTCTGGGCAGCCAACCACAAGGGAGCATGAATTGGGACATCCTTACGCAGGTGCTGCCATCTACTGGGCACTAGGCCAATGCAAAACAAGAGATATTCGGAATGATTTGAACAAATGATGAACAGAACCCACGCTAAATTGTTAAAATGTGATGTTTCAAGTGATTTTGAGCATTAGATGTCGGAGAAGAGTATTTAATCATAATTTTAGTATCTTAGACAAACTTTTTGTAATAGTAAAAAGGGGCATACTTTCAAATTCGTATTTTTAGTTCCGTATGGTTTTGTTAAAGAGGTTTTAGCAAAGTTTGTGGCGAAATGTTAGCGTATATTCCTTTTTATTGGTTTGTAATATTTCAATCGTCTCTCAACCAAGTACTTTTTCGAATTCCTTATATTTTAGCAATTTAATTTCTAGTTTTGTATTATTAAGAACAGGTCCATTTAGTCTATTCAAACGGTTACCGTCTGACTTGGGAATTATTTTCAAAATTTATTTAAAGTATGGTTTACGTACATAAATCAGGTTTCGGTATCATATCTTATAATCACTATAGATTTTAAATGTTGTTACTTATTCCGATTCCAATTTCGGGACTTTTTACAATAACTTATGATAATAATTGTTTATTCTTACGGGTGTTAACCTAATGCACAAAAAGTGTTAAATAAGAATTTAGACATAATGTTACATAATTAAGCATTATTTAACACGTTAAAAAAGTAAACGGTAGCAAAAGATAGCATGTGGTCGGTATAAAAAGTTATAAAATAACATATACATATATATGAAGCATACAAACATTAATTAGCATTAAAATTAACGCCGCCTTCTCATTAACTAATTTCTCCGTAATTCTTACACTTCCATTAACGCAATTTCATTATTATAAACAAAATAAAAATTAATAATTATTCGAACAGTCTCAAAATATCAACACTACTTGCAAACAAGTACTATCCCTTGTTGAAAGTCATGATGCCCTTTCTCCTGAAGACGCTTTGCACGCTTTGAATCATGGGAAAAGTCGGGCGAAGGATGCACTCCTCGATGCCTAAATCTGGCCGTCGCGTTAGCTGCCTAAATTCCCTCCCTTATGCTGGCTAACGAGTTGGGACATCCTTCCAAGATGGCGTCATGGCTAAATCCTGGAATTGGCATAACCAAATGGCCAATTGGGACACGGCTTAACCATCGTAAAGTGGCAACGTTCGGAACTACGTCAACTATAGTCAGAACTTGCATTCACACGGCTAGTTCGGTCAACTATCGTTAGGACGACGGCTCGGACGATCGTAATGTGAATGAGGCATAAGTCGCACATGGCCTATAGCTCTGACACATTGGTTACCAATGGATGTATAAAATAAATAAACAAGACAAATTTTCTTTTTTTTGGGTCATATAACAATTGAAAAGGAAAAAAAAATTGCTAGACATCTGTTATGACTAATAACAATGAAGTTCCAGCACTCATCAGAACTTATTATAACAGACTTCTATTTTATCTTTTTTTCCAGAATGTTTTAGGCACTGATAGGTTCTCACGGAAATTTTTGGAATATAGAATGTTCGAAATTAGAGGAGTTAAAAATCTGCAGATTCAGTGGAAACAATCTCATCTGCACATATTTCTAAGGCATCAGTGCACCAACATGACATTTTTTTTTGTTTTTTTATGATCCACTTAAATCTTGATGATTAGAATCAATATTCTGTCTGTTCCCTTTTTCTGTTGACTTCGTCAATGAAATTTAAAATTGAACCACTTGCAAAATTAACTATTGAAAAAATTCGAGCCAGAATGTGGAATCCTCTTCTAAAATCCTGATCGCTCCATGGCAAAATTTATTTGACCTGCTTTCTCTTAGCTCAGTAAGCAATCAAATAATGATTGCCTATATTGGGATGTTAACAACGTGTTTATGCATTAACAATATGTGACTTGAAATTCCACTTTATTTCTGTTCCTCCAAGATGCTACAGCATCTAATGCAGAAATTCTCAAAAGCAACCTTGAATTCAAGCAGTAAATGCTGACAGATTTGAAAAAATATCACCTTGCTGCCAATATCTGAACACAGTCCATGCTAGGGTTTAATAGAGTGAGAGCACAGCGCTGTCCAATGCATAAGACACAGTTTACATAGGCCACATTGGCAAAAACCACATTTTCTATGGGACAGCAACACAATTCCTGAATACTGAGAGCCTATCCATTGAATGCTCCCGAGTCTTGGCAAATGGCCCATAGTAGGCAAGATAGGCTGGGGAAATAAGAGGCTGATAGGGGAATTATGAGTTTTTGTTGCCAATAGATAGAAGAGCAATCATATTATAATATGGTAATTGAACAATTATTTATTTTAAAAACACATCATCAAGTACACAAGTTACTTTTAAAGGAGCCTATGGGCTAGAATACCCATTGAGATTCCTTTGTTTTGCAAATGGTAGCTATGATGGTCAACAGCCCTCCCCACATCAATAAATCTAATATGATCAATCTGGGGACTGAGGAGCTCATCATTAAGACCAAAGCACATTTAAGTCCCAGTCAAAACCCCAAAGGTTAACCCTGGATGACTTCGTATTTATTGTTTAAAACCCTTTGGTACCATTGAATTTTTATTGAATCTCCAGTACATTAAGAGCTCATGGAAATACCGTATAAGCTTGTGTAAGAGGCGCACACGTGTAAGAGGCGCACCCCTATTTTGAGGAAGGAAGCTATAAAGAAAAAAAATTTTACGGTATTTTTTTATCCTATCGTGCGGTGTTGCAGACGTATGCCTGGAATTTCGACAGTTATCGAAATTTCCTCTTTCAGTACTATTTGAAAGAGGAAATTTTGATAACTGCGGCGGTAATAGCGGCATAAGAGGGAGTAGAAAGAGTTCCGATCCTCTCTTCGCATACGTCATCGCTCTACGTTGCTTGTCCTACTCACGAACAATTTTGTTTAAAAGCTCTCGCAGGAGTATTGCAATAGAATTGCAGCCGTGGAAAATTTTAAGGCAAAACACGACAGGCACATAGCATGAACCTTCCCAAGAGATAGGACAACAATCGGGGCAATCTCAGCGCCTTAGGATAATAACCACGTCGTAGATTTAAGGCCCCTTGCACACACACATATTTTGGACGGCCGGTAAAATATCGGCCGTCCACATTCCAATAGTGAACAATGGGAGAGCATTGGAGCTTGCACACGTACCGAACACGCGCCGGCACCGGCTAAATGCCAGTTAGCTGCCGGCCATTGTCACTGTGGATCGCCGTCGCCGGCTCAAAAACATAGCAACTTATCGTTTGACCGGTAAAAATCCGGCGTGTGTGCAAGCATCGCTTCGCCGGTAAAATATCGGCCGATATTTTACCGGCCGTCCAAATTCGGTGTGTGTGCGCGGGGCCGTTTTTTTTCCTTTCCGGGACTCCATAGGAAAATAGGAAATTATCAAGTTACAGGGGATCAGTGGAAACGCGTTTCATCCCTACCCCATCTCACCAACTGACCTTTTTCGGTCTACCAGGTTCAATTCTCCGAGTTTCTGGAGGTCAAATGCTAGGTGAGTCACCTTCTGAGCTCGAAGATATCTCGATATCTTTCAGCAATTGTATGACACACACGAGGTTCTAAAAAGAATTAGACCTAACGCGACGTATATCTGACAGCATTTAAGTTTTTTGAGCTCTAATTGATTGACACAAAGATTTATAGCTAAAACAAGGCTACTAATATTCAACATAGTCCAAACAGCACAATTTCGGAAGAAACAAGCGTAGCATGAGCGCATTCAAACAAGACGAGACGGACTGGAAACTTCAGGCCACGCAAACTGCGTATATCACATTGCTGTGCCTTCGCCTCTTCACTTCAACGACGTCACATGCAAGATCGGACGTGTTCTTCCCTTGCTCCTTCGCTCATAGCCTCGTAGCTTGAAATATGGAGCGCGCTCCTTCCCCTCGACCTCTCCTTCAGCGCTAGTCCAACAATGAACACACTCGTTCGAATTTTTTAAACCGCAGGTTTTGACACCAATATAATTTTCAGTTGCAAAAATCCTCATATTAGCGTCTGAAGATAATTTTTGAAAAATCAGGTGCTCAGCGTAATGGAAATTGCTCGGCAAGACAGATGTTGACGAATCAGGTATGTCCTTCAAAACTACGCGTTTCTATACGTTTGATAAGCGATTACTATATGCAGTATAAATGCCGCGGGATACCCACTCGTGGCAGTAAATTTAGCGCGCGCTCCGGAGCGAATCACCCCGCGCGATCTTTTCAATGTTCACCTCTGGGGTACCGACGTGACGGCGCGATACTTACGAGAAATTCAAACAGGAGCATTTTAAAAACACGTCACTAAGGGAGAAACTCCCCTACCTGCCGCTTGATTTTGACCCAGGGTTTCAGATGACTGACTCACGCTGTAAACCAAGGCCCCTCAGTTCCCCTTGGACTTGCGACCGGGTAGGGGAGGGGGGGGGGAAGATAAGAAGTTTGTGTAAGAGGCGCACCCCCATTTTCCGCTGCAACGTTTGGGAAAAAAGGTGCGCCTCTTACACGAGCTTATACGGTAACAGGTTGGCACTGTACAGATTTCTCTGAGCTCGATCATCAAGAACTTCTGATCTTTTCCCAAACAACTGGTATTAACCCTCTTGGTCAAACACCAACCTTATTGCAACATGTGGTTGCAGTCAATTTATTGCAAAGACAGTCATTTTTAATAAATGCTTGGTGAAAATATTTGAAGTTTTGAAAAAAATGCTAGTTTTGACATAAGTAATCTAATGGTTTCAACGCAAATAGTAAAACAAATCACACTGATCAAATTTCAGAAATGAGCATACAAAGATTTGTTTGATCTGCCAAATGCACTTGAAAGTAGAAAATGCTCACCAAAACGCAAGGAATAAATTTCATGAATATATTACAATAAATTTGACATGTTTGAGAAAAAATGAAAATGTTTAGATATGGCAGGCACATGTTGAGATATGGACTATCATTGTGTTCCATGTCCAGCAGTATTGGCCATGAAAAGGTCTTGCTTTCCACCAAGTTGGGAGTTGAAGGCTGAGCATGTGGCCTCCCTAAGATTCCTGAGTATTGATACTTTTCCACACCTTATAGCAGCTACAGTTGATACCCTCTGTGGCCCATAAAAACTGAAACTGATGCTAGCCGAAAAAAGTTCACATGAATTAACTAAGGCTCTTCTTCCATCATCAGATCCCAACAATCACCTAGACTTAAGAATGGGATTGGGTTAAGAGGGGTATTAACAACATGTTTTTTTCTTGGGTATTAAAAATATTTAGTAACAATTATAACTTATACAAAATTACATTTCAAATAATTATTACCTTTGGTTCTGTTACTCAGCTAGAAGTGGAGCATCAAAATTTCTTAGACTAAGATTTGACTTTACATACATATTATGCAAACATGCATTTATAAAACACAAGAATATATTACATGAAAGTAAAAAGAATGTTCATCAATTGTTTCGGTAATACAGAGACCATCGAAAACATTAATATTCAGAGTGCGTGTGATTCAAATATAAATAACAGAATGCCTAAAATTAGCACATAATTATATTTGCGAAGAACCACAGCCAGTTAAACAAGAAAGAAGTACCCCTAGAATTACATAATTCATGAAATGTGAGACCACAAAACTTAGCAGACAGGGAGGATAATGTATAAACTCAAGAGAGTTGAACTGCCAGTGCCCACATTGTGGAAAATTAATAAAAATATCGTCAGAGTTCATTATGGCAGTCAATTTCCGCACCAGCCATTGCACCAACTTTGCTTTGAAGACACTGGGTCATCACTAAGTTGCAGGCTTTGAGTAGGCTTTGTCTGCCACAGCCCTGGTGTTTGAAGGATCTACGGAAAAGAAAATGTGAACATACTATACCAGTCTGAATAAACATATTAGGAACCCCTCTTTTTAAAAAAAGTGTAGAAATAGCTCCAACAGCTATGTATTGCCCACATTTTAGCAAGAGTATGTCATTGTTCACATTATAATACAATAATTTTGGACACACTGGAAGATGTTGAGGCTACCCCAACTTCAAACAGGTCACTCAGAAATCCTAGATCTTTACACAAGTTTTCAAGGCAAAAGTTAAGGAATCCAAATCAATCAGGCCAACTTCATACATGTATTACTAAGGGAAAGTGAGATATTCCCATATTTAACAGTGTTAATCACAGGAGTGCACAAAGGGCATAGCCGGATAAGAAGGTGAAAAGTCCCCCCTCCGGGATTTTTCCCGTACTTGGGGTATGCAATTTGGGATCAAATAGGACAAACATCCCCACATTTCCTGCCCGCTAGAGGCCCACCAGGGCCGGCTAGATCGAAAATACGATTTTCACTCTTTTTTAAATATCTCGGTCAAGAATGCATATTTTTTAATGCGGTTTGCGGTATTTGAAACCTTATTTAATGGAACAGATTTCCAATTGTTTTCAAGTACTTTGAGTGGGACAAGATGATATGGCGTCGATTTGAAAATTTCTAATGCATGTTTTCATAAAATATGTTTGAGAGGGCCAAAAAGAAAAACCGTTTTCTGGAGGTGTTTTTTAATAGCTTTTGGCTGGGGTATTGAAAATATAACTTTTAGGTGGTGGAACATCGCGAAAAATGCGATTAAAAATGCGATTAAAAATATGCAATTTTGGCTATTTGGCTCTATGCTCTGGCCCTCTATTACAGCCCTTTTTATTTATTATAGTATTCTACCAATTAAGGTGCCCACCACAGGGACAGAATTGTATGAATACTGGTGCCGAAAATGGCTTCAGGGCCTCTGGAAACTGCCGGAATGTAATAATATAGATTAAGAAAATGCCCAAAAATAAAATAAGCCCAATTCTGCAATTTTCCAAAGTAGGTATTTTCTATATGTTTTGTATTGAATATTCATCTTTACTGGAGATAAAATAAGAGCAAGTTAAGTGAAAAAATGATCTTAAAACAATGATGACTGCCCGAAAATACCTAAGGGGATTGCCTGCAGAATGTAAATGCATGCATGCATGCTTCAAATATTATTTCCATCATAAGGAATAAAATTATTATCACTTTCATTACTTGCTGGTGCAGTACTGGACAACATGTTATATCTTCCATTTGATTGCATGGCATTCAATGCCAATGCAGGCACCAGCATTGCAGGAGCAAGTGAAAATTACTAAAGAGAGTAACTTAGTTGAGTGAATACAGCACGAGGAAATGCAAATGAACTGACCTTTTGAACAAGCTCCTCAAAAGCATACTGTACACCTTCACGAGTCTGAGCGCTAGACTCAATAAATAAAGTTGCATGCCTTTTGGCAAACTGTAGTCCTTCATCCCTCGTGACCTTCCGATTTTCCTATTGAAAATGAAGATAAAAAATCATAATTTACAAGCACATAGTGACCCATTTTTTATATAACCAATAAATTTGCTACGACAGACAAAATAAAAAACAGGTATGTATACATAATAAAGTGGGTGGTTATAATTATAAATAATTACTGCGCAGTTACTTTTACTAGGACACAAGTTAATATGGGGTGGTTGTTGATTCTTTTGTTCTCATTTCACAATCAATGCTGGAAACTGGATCCCAAAGACAATCCACAAAATAATTTTCCAGGCACATCAAGTAAGAGAGAGAATACTAGAGAAAAACACACATTGATACACACAAATTTCTTTGTAGTACAAGTATGTTTTGAAGTACAAATGCATTTTCCCCATATTGAGGGACCTCTAGCCGTGAATAATGGATGAAGACATCACGGGTTGAAAAATAAAATGTAGATATAATATGGAATAAAGAAAAAGAATCTACAAAAAACATCGATGCAGCTAATAAATAACTCAATTAAATTTTGATAGTGTGTTTGATGGTTTTCTGTTTTATTTTAGCAGAGAGACACAGAGGTTTAAAGTTCATGCTATTTTTTTTCTATAATGCCCCAGATTTGTACAGCTAATTTGATGATCGTTGCAACAATATATTTATCGCTATTTATTTAAATTCACCTGCCTTGCACAGATATTTATTTAATTATATCCATAGCACCGAAAACAGCTCTATACGGCCTTTTACATTGGCGTTATTAACATGTTAAGAAATTAATGTACACAAACAACCATTCCCCGGATAGGGGCAACTTACTTGTGCAGGACTCGAACCCGCGACCTCCTGTTTGGCAGGCGAGGACTTTACTCTGCCGCCAGCGAGGCCGGCGATATTACAACAATGGCAGCAATGTCACTAACCTATTCCCTAACTTGAGTAAGCGACTGCTAATAATAAGTGGCCTGCTAGCAGTATATACATTGCAGACCCATGAGAGAGAGAAGAGGGAAGGAATAACTATAGAAAAAAAGGAGAACATTCTTGAGACCCCTCCCCACAAAGCTTTGGACCCATAGGTCCCTTTGACTTGAATAGAAATAACCCACTCCACAGAAAGCATGTACTGATGATAGCGTTTTAGTCTTGTGTTTCATGGTTGAAGATACACCTCCAACTCCCCCACCTCTAATTGAATGTGCTATACGAGTTTTAATATTGATAACATGCATAAATTAATATGATCCCTTTCTAATTGTAACGTTCTAAGGTAATAAATTGTATATGACAACAAACAAGGGTTATCATTCTTCATATGTTTCACCTGTAGTCAAAATGACCACTCCAGCATTCTAAGTAGCAGAAATTTCTTTAAAGAAATAAATTGCCCAATACTAGAATGAATGAACCAAAATAAAGTCTTCTTAAAATTAAATTAAGTCACCACAGCATATTCTCAAAAGATAACAAATTCTAAAGAAGGGGTCATTCTTAAGTAGTGGCCAGTGGAATTATGAACTGTGGTAAAAATGACCGTAACGGTGCTCCGGTAGTGATAGGACTAAAAAAATTGCAACTATGTACGGAAAATAACACCACAAATTATAAGAGTTTAAAACTACGAAAGTATTATTGTCCTGTGATACATGCAAGAGAGCACAAACAAACGGTCCAAAACGGGAATAATTTTCTAAAGTGCCTTAACAAATAATGTCACTATAGCAGCATGAATCTATAAAATTCAGGATTATAAGGCACACGGCCGAAGAATACTTGCCTTATCAATTTTATTCCCAACGACTATTTTCACGATATCATCACTCGTAGCAAATGTTTCCAGCTCGTTCAACCACCACTCAAGTTTCATAAACGAACTACGCTCGGTTACATCATAAACTAGAATCACACCTTGGGCTCCTCGATAAAAATTTGGGGTTAGGGCACGAAATCTTTCATTTCCAGCAGTATCCTGAAATTTAAATGTCACATTAGGATGATAAATAAACAAAAAGTAACCTACATACCAACTACAAAAAAACCACATACCCAAATAGCCAGCCTAACAACATTGTCATCAATCGTAATTAACTTATGTTTAAAATCCAACCCCATCGTGACTTCTTGATTTATATCAAATTTATCTTCCGAAAATCTCAGCAAGAGGCTAAAAGAGAATTATGAAATTAAAGTTATAACAATGAAACACACCTTAAGATGAAACATAGAAAAAGTGATGAAAGAGTGAAGCATAATTACCTGGATTTTCCGACACCACAGTCACCAATAATTAAAATTTTCAACGTCGTCAAAACGTTGACTTCATCCTCTACGCCAGACATGGCTAGGATGGCAGAGAAATCAAATTACAATTGTAGTCGATGCAGCATTAGTGAACGCCAGTATAATTCAACTTATTTTCCTCTTCTAAATGCAGCGGGAAGAGCCCGATTCGATATCGAAAGAAATGTTTACATCAATTCTTGGCATTTAGCACTAACCTTGACTCAGACGCGAGAGCGCTTCACTTCTGTCGATTGTTTCATAAACGGTTTTTTAAACGACGCAATGTCTGATAGGGCTTGCCTTATACAGTTTTAATAATCACCGCTGTCAGCGCTGGCAGTGAACGTACGCGAAGCTTATGAAAGTTTGAATAGTTTTTTAAAGATGATAACTGTAAGTAAATAAGACAGCCTTTTCCTTTGAGTTAGAGTTTATTTATGAATGCATTCTATCTGTCTGATACTAATTTAGAGATAAACGGCAATTCAGACTCACATTTTCATCCGTTAACTGCTGCCTTGAGTTGGAAATCAAATAAACAGAGAAGCTCCATGAGCTGTTGATATCATAAAAAATGCCATAGTTGCGGAGTTTTACAGTTTGTACCTCAAATATTTTAGTCGTTTATATTTAATAATTTTCTTTGACTGGCTGCAATTTTCCAACTAATGAAGAGAAAACTTTATCTGTGATAATTGCCGAAATAAAATTTAAGAGGATAGATAAAAATCTCCTTCATATTTATCCTCTGAAATCGGGCATACATATTCATAAGTGAGCTCGAAATGTTTGGCCACATATAGCACTCACCTGTCTAAGCTACATCACCATCAGCAGTCATCAATCCTTAAACTAATTTGCCGCACCTCTCCATATATGCAATTCTCCTGTCAGCCAATCTTTCAACTCCAATATAAGTCTCCTTCTTTACATCCTTAATCACCTGCTCTATGTATCTCATCTGTGGCCTACCTCTGCCATTCTTCCCTTCCACCTGTCCTTCAATTATAAATTTCGTTATTATATTGTGTCTCATGATGTGGCCGATTGAATTGTCCTGTTTTCTACCTTATAAGACTTCTCATCTCTCCTACTCATCGATTCGTGCCTTACTTACTAGAACTTACGCATTACTCACACTATCTATTCATTTGATCTTCATCATTATTCGGCAGCACTACGTATCGTAAGCTTACAACTTTGATTTCTTCACTGCTCGTCGTCATCCAAGCCTCATTGCAATACCATAAAATAAGCACACTTCAAATGCATGTCCTAATAAATTGCTTCCTTCCTTGAATACTTATACGTATTTTCAGTAATAGGAAGACTACTCTTTTTGTGGAATACCCTCTTTGCTTGTGCTATTTTGCTGACCATTTTCTTCTTACGTCTTTCATCGTTGGACACTCCGCTACCCGATTAGCAGAACTCTTCAAGTTGATGGTTTCCTGGTTTCAGATTAGTCTCCACCTATCCTCTTCCTGTGCAGACAAGTACTTATGTTTTGGGAAAATACAGAGAGGAAAAATCATTTGCATTGACCGGGATTCGAACGCGGATCCCTCGATTTCTGACTGAGTGCTTTAGCCAGAAGCTAACGAGGTGTCATTCTCCCACTGAGGAAATTTTTTTTTCATACAATTTGCACATTGCGGGTGACTCCGTAAAAGTTATCACCTTGGCTAGTTCCAGCTGTGGCACCGTGCACACGACTTGGACTGCTAGTCGCATAATTTGCAAATTGCAATTTGCTAGCATGCTCAGCAGTCCATACTACCTGGTCCGGTACAGCCAACAAATTTTTTTCCAATTCCTGAAACAAGGTTTGAATTTAGGTTTGTTCTTATTCATTTTCTTCTCCATGAGCAGCCTAATTGACTAATTAAAAGGGCTGGGCAATCTGAGTGACTGCATGGGGCAACGTAGTTAAGGAGGTGACTATAAATGCAAAAAGCAGCAAAATAAATTTGTTTTCAGATTTTATGAATTCAATATTAAGGGAACTTCCCATGGGAATAATAAAAAATTCCTGTGGGAGGTTCCCTGGTTTAATAGGGAGTATTCCATACCAACCCCCCCAGCAGGAGGGCGGCACAACAGTAGTTTGCCCTGAATTAATCTCCATTCAGAAACTCATCTGATTTCCATTCTATTCTTTTGAAGAGGATTCTAGGTAATATCTTAGATGCATGAGTCGTTACATTAATGATCCCAAAATCTTTGCACATCTCAGCTCTCTTCTATAGGGATTAGGGATGATGATGTTCTTTCCGAAGTCCCTAGAATGTTTTCTGTTATGTACAAGCCGCAGATAGTTTGGTAGAGCTGAGCTTATGTCTTTTCCACTGCATTTTTAATAAGTGCAGCAGAAATATGATTAATTCCATACGTTTCATTTATCTGTAGGTCCTTAACTGTAGCATCAAATTTGGATCTTAAGATAGAAGCTCACATATCAATCTTTTTGACTTCACTTTCTTCTTAAAAAAAAGGCATTCTTGTCAAAGCCATCCTTCTAGTTTGAAATACTGTTACCAAATGTTGTAGGTGCACAAAGGTTAAGAAAAGACTTAGCTGTTTCAATGTTGTAGGATTTAAATTGGCCTCTCTTAGTTACCTATTCAAATTAGCAGTTTATTTGCATAATTGACAAATTCTAATAAGTTTCTGTAATTAATACACCCAGGCCTCGGTTTACCAGGTGTAGTGCATTATTCCATCTGATCCATCGACCTCCAAAGCCAAGCCCTTTTTAAGCCATTGCTATAGGAAATAATAGATTTGGTTTGAAATAGAAGATGACCTATTATCATGAAGCCCACAGGTGTATGGATAGTGGATATAGAGGCCTTTTAACTAATGCATGTTCTCCTGCTACACATAAGTGTGGTGTACTGCATTCTGTGTTGAAGCTGTTTTCTATAGAGTTCTTGGTGGCCACACAATGTGGCAACCATGGAATTGTGGAGACCATGAAGCCAGTATATGTGCTGTGTAATGTGTAGATAAGAGAATAAATCTGTTTGTGTGTAAGTCTTGAGTATTTAATCCAGTTTGGTGGTTCCTGGAAAACACTACAAAAAAGGAGATCAACAAGGTGCAAGGAAAATAGCTCGTATTCTCCTCCTCAACAGCATTAACACATCTCAATAAAACACCAATGTTAACTACAGAAAGAAGTAAAGAGGTAGAAGAGAAGATTAATCAATTGAGGAGGAAGTCTTTCCCTAATTCTGCACATGCAAAAAAAATGTTCATGGTCACCAACTTCCTATCCTTCCACCAATGAGCCAAATTTTAGAGAATAGATTAATCCAGTATCAAAATTATCTACTCTGCAATCTAAAAGCCATTGCTAAGACTGTATGTACATGATTCACTCATTCAGTTCACTTCGACAAAAAGGCTGATTTCTGTTGGTGAGGACAGAAGTCACTCCAAACTAAAGGAATTTTCAAAAGCTCCACTGATCAAGTTACTTTGATTTCTAGTTCATTTGATGACCATGGACTTTGATATCATATGGCAATTTATGACCTACATCTAACAGAGGAGTCATCTAGCACTTATCGCAGGTGTTTGTGACTTTAGTACTGTGGATACTGTATAGTACATGATGGTACTACGTATTGGAAATTCAATTGTCATTCTTTTGATCACAATCGGATGCTACCAAGTCAAAAAGCATGACATGCCTTATATTCAGGGAATAGAGGCAAGTTTCTTTCCAGAGGCCATCTCAAACCATGAGCAGTGGCATAGCAAGGCGGGATGTCCGGGGGGTTTCGGACCCCACCCAAAATATAAAAAACACAATTATAGTACACTCCCGATTATCCGGGTTAATGATGGGGAGAGATGGCACGAATAATTGGAAAACATGGATAACCCAAACTTTACCTTTTTTTTAATATTCATAATTAAGGTACATCGAACAACTTATTATTGTTTACGCATATTTTCTGTTATTTTAGATTGCTTTCTGGGTTCACTAAGGCCCCTATTAGCCGAGGCAACCAGACGCACCACCGGTGGCGCGTCTGGTTGCCTCGGCTAATAGGGGCCTGAGCAACCCAAGGTGGAAGGCGCGGTTACGGGGCTCAGGCGACTGGTTTCGGTGGAAAGTCTGGTGGCGCGTCTGGTTGCCTCGGCTAATAGGGGCCTGATGTACGCTGCGTCACTGCGAAAGATATCTGATCTCAATTGTTGTAGTATCCTATCCGCGCACTTAGGCCCCTATTAGCCGAGGCAACCAGAGGCGCAACCGGTGGCGCGTCTGGTTGCCTCGGCTGATAGGGGCCTGAGCAACCCAAGGTGGAAGGCGCGGTTGCAGGGCTCAGGTGACTGGTTTTGGTGGAAAGTCTGGTGGTGCGTCTGGTTGCCTTGGCTAGTAGGACTCATTTGATTCTATGCCCCACGACTGACCAGTTCCACCGGACGCGCCACCAGTGGCGCATCTGGTTGCCTCGGCTAATAGGGGCCTAAGAGGACCGCAGTGTTTTTAGCGGCAATAACATGGTTGTACTCATATTATTGATGCTCCATGTAAGACCTGGTTTTGAAAACCACACGTCCGTGGCTGCATGATCACAGATACTGAAAAGTGGTTTGCACGAATGCTTCAAAATCACTGCTCGACATCCGAAACTATACTTTCAGGCACCACGCCATGTAGTCGCATCTTGCACAAGTTGCCCGGGCTGCAACTGCTGCGGGACTTGTATCAGTGATCAAGGAGTGAGGTCGTGCCCTGCGAGGTTTGGAAAACAAGAACACAGTGCTCCTGTGAATGCAGCTAGCCCGCAATCGCTTCTGTTTTACGAAGGGGATTCTAACGGAAATAATAAGCCCAGTCTATCCTCGCATTAATGCAGTAATTCCGATGATTTTGCATCCTATTTTATTTTTTTATAAAGATCGCGGAAAAAATTGAGCGAGAGTGAAAATCATGCACGGATAATCCGCAACACGGATATACCGCAGCCGGATAATCGGGAGTCTGCTGTACTTTCCTTCATAAAAGAATACAAAATATTTAAAAAATCATGAATTTACAAAATATTTCTTTGACAAATGAGGTGTTTTCGATTATAAAAAGTGTTAAAATTAGTTTAAAACCCTTTACTTCGTACCCTGTTTTTAAAAAAATTTTCCCCCTGGTTTTGGACCCCCCGAAAAAATTCCTGGCTACCCCACTCACCTTGAGTATTTTCATTGCAAAAATTCAAAGACTTCACTTGGGATTTGATCCATGAACCCCTCAATCAGTAACCCAATGCTATACCCACGAGGCCACTTGAGTTTCCTGAAATCGTCATTCACCAGAACAAACCAAGCACTATCCCAATCGGTGTAACACAAGATACTGAAAATAGTCACAATTTTTTCTATTATGTGTATAGATATATTTATTTATGACAATAAAATCTTAGTTTCATTATTATGTACAAAACAATTACCTATTTACAATGTTATGCAGCTTTGTATAGCTCACTTTGAAGCTACAACTTAGCTGGAAGACAAACATTTTGAATTCATCTCAGTTAAAAAGTTATAACAAGTTCTTTCACTGAAGTAAAAATAACAACTCAAACAATGAGCACAGACTTCATTTTGTGAATCATCTTTTCCCATGGAAGCAGGCACCTTTGGTACAATTGGTCAACAAGATGATTAGCGTACTTGTTATTTTTTGTAAAAACATATACAGATGATGGAATAACATCAAAAGGACTTCCTCACTTGATTTCTTCAACATATGTGGCTGGAAATATTCCAATTGTGCCATTCAACTCTCCTAGCCACCATCCATCAGCTTGCTTATCATGAATGTTGATCACATCACCTGTGAAGACAAAGAAAAAATAGATTTTTAAAAGGGATACGTTTCCCTTCATCAGTAAATCCTCATCTAGTTTTAGCTAAATACATACATTTATTTATTCAAAGGATTTTTATAGCTTTGAATTCTGAGATTTCTGGGAATTTTCAAAGCATTGTTTCACACTGTAACCAACATAGTTTTTGCAAACGTTTCATCCAGTATATCTTAGTAGATAGAAAATGATCACATCAGAGCTAATTGCCTCTAAGTGGCCATGCACTGGCAACATTACCAACTTGAGGTAAGAAAGGGGCGTTCCAAACCGCATGACAAATAATGAAGAGGAGAACAGGGATCTCAAAGTAATGCATCTGCTACTATGTGCACCTGTTTATGCTTCAAACCCCTTTACGCTCGTGAAATTCGCTTGTGAAATAAAGACAACATTATTATTATTATTTTATTATTATTATTACATTACTCGAGTGCTTTTAAGCAGATTGTGGGTATCACTATGAAGTATAATCTGCAAAAATGATTGGTATTAACTTTCAGGATCTTGATTTGCGTTCACAGTATTACAGTGCAACCTTGATAAAACGACACCCCACGGTGCACCAATAAACACTCGCTATAGCGAATTGTCGCTTTACCGGAGGTGGTATAGCCAATAGCCAATATACCTCATTTTACTCCTTTATTTTTATTTTCTCGCTTAGACCTGTTTGGTGTTTTTTTGGCCATGGTGTGTTCCATCAAATGCTTTCTATTCATGCAACTCATGGACATGCGGGTATGCTGACGACTGCTTTCTGCCGCCCGAGGAACAAAAGAAGATCAAGCATTCGCGAATGCTAATGCCACAATATTTTCACCAAAATTAACTACTTATTTATCGAACAACAGTTTACCACATAAATTTGAGACTGAGCACTCCATTAACTTCATTTCTAACAGATCGCTAGCAATTACAGAGATTAAGGAGTCTTGGTGTAGGTTGTTCCGGCGGTGAAACCCTCGCTATGGCAAGAGCCAACACCAAAAGGGGTAAAAACAAAATTTTTAACATGCTTATTATAAGATCAATTGACGGTGCATCGGCTATCTCTCGTAATAGCGGGGGTCTCGCTATAGCCAGTATTTGATTTAACAAGGTTCCACTGTATGAATGAGTTTACTTTGATGAAATTTTAGCTTCAAAGTAGATTTGGATGCAACACCATGAAGGTTCACCACTAGCCAATTTGTGGTTATTTCCAGAGAAATCGGGGGCATAATTACTACACTATGCCCACATTGCTGATAATCTGATGTGCCTCTTACCTGGCCTCAGCTTCAGCTCATCATACAGGTTTGGAGCGTAATCATAGAGGGCTCTGCAACGACCTACAGAGGGTGCTGTTGAGTCTCCATTCTCAGAGATGACTGGGTATGTAATACCATTTTGGTATTCTTTATCACTTCCTTGGCTGGAAAATTCATCTGAAAGAAAATAAGAAGCCCGAATGACTTAGAGAGAGACACATTTTTGGGACAGAAAATCTGCAAGCTAAAAAAAGACAGGTTTAAAAAAATTGACTGTATTTGTTCTATTTTTAACCACAAACTGAAAGAAAACTATGCTATCTGAGATAATGGTTGAACAAACTTTTTTTAACCGAACAATATGCTATGAATTTGATACAGTATGTGATCATTAGAATCATCAACAATAGAACAATTACGTCAAGCTTTAATACAGGTATGAGATGAAAGAAAATCTTAACAGCCAATTAGTTGAAGAGTGAAGAAAATTTGTTACACCTCCTCTGCCTACTGAAATTGATAGAGTTTTTGGATTTAATTAATCTAAGGACTTTTTTTAATTGGAAGGAGGATTATGTTTCTAACTGCGTAATACTTATATCTTACTTAAATTCAGATGGTTGATCATGGAAATAATTTAAAAATTTTAATCTCCTGTAATTGGTTAATTTTGTGAAAATCAGTTTATTATAAATATGTAGTTTCTTTGATTCTTAAATTATTTACCGAAGTCGCTGTCAGGCTGAACTGAATTTCCGTCGGCCTTGCCTCGGTCGGTCCAATCAGGCGAATCACCGGCAGACAGTTGCTCCAGAGGTGTGACGCCTGGTTGCCATACCCATGGTGGTACCTACGCAAAAGATTATAAGTTAAAGATAGGCATTATTAAACAAGAATTCGTAGAAATGCACAGGAGATGAGGAAGCACAAAAACAAATTAATACAGATTATGGTCCAAATGTTACTGACATTTGTATACCAATCATTTTTATAAGAAGAAGCACCTTATGGAATATTCCAGCACCACCCCTACCTCCCCTTCTACAGTCAGATATTGGCACGCAATTTAAGTTTAGATTGGCAGCACCAATAAAGTTGTGGTAGAGGATAAGAAGCATTAAGGCTCGTTTCAATTAGCAATAAAATTATCAAAAGAGAGCACTTCGCATGAGGTTCAAGTAGGAACCCATAGAAATAATTGCGAGATTAAAGGATTCATAAAAAAATTAACCAAGAACCTGATGAAATCAGTGGGAAAATTAGTCCTGGGTTCGGTCGATTATGAATGATTTTTTTACAGGAAAATCAGAATAAAATTTTGGAAGGTACAGTGTCGTCATAATTTTTTTTAACGAGATTTTCAACCAAGTTTCATTAACTCTAATGGTGAATAGTGGAAGAAGACATGTCACAACGAAAAATAGCATGGATATAATCCCGAATGTAAAAATAACTCTAGATAAGATGCAAAGGTAGTTAAGAAACCGCTCAATGTGATTTTTATACAGTGTGTGCTGCAGTCTGTGGTTAGTTCTTCAGCAGTTAGGTCTCTAGTTAATGCTAATGTTTTCCTATAAACACTCATAAGCTGTTTTTTGCATAAAGCTGTAAAGATAATTTTTTAATTGATTCAATTTATATTAACTGCTAATTTTATCTTTAAACTGGGCTTGGTATCATCTGAATTTTCAATTATGTTCCTACATAGGTACATTTCCCAAGTTAATTCTTTGAGACAAGATATATAATATGGATTAAATGTATGCATTAAACTTTCATGACCTAGATGGAATGTCATTACCTTGAGGACACTTTGCTGTAGGCCTTGTCGATCGCGTGTCACTGTGATGTGAGGTGCCAGAGGATGAGGCGCCTTCTGCCGACCATCCAGTTCAGCAAGCGCACCCTGCACTTTGTACCTTGCTGCTTCAAGGTACGTCAGCATTGAGCACATCTGGAGTTAAAAACAAGACATATTCATTAGCTTACATGCACACAATTGGCCTTTAAAATATAGGTAGTCCAAAATTAATAGTAACACTTTGAAGCCCAAGCCCAAGTATACCTCAGGATGTATATTTTCTGCCAGGGACGCGAGCCAGAATAGAGCTTGTGCAGTCATTTTTACTCAGTGGAAAAATATTCCGTGCTTTTTTCTTGGGACCTAACTATGTAGCCCATTTCTTTAGCTATTTGGTCTTTTTGTATGGAAAGTGCTGCCATATAGAATCTCCTAAATATACCTACTCCTAAATGCACTGGATTTGATAAAAACATCAAGTACCCAAGGTTAATCACAACCTGTGAATGAAAATACCACAGAGGCTTAAATGTGTTAAAAAATATCCTTCGAAAAATAACAAAAAAATTTATCCTTGACATTAATAGGTTTGCTCTTTTCTATGGGTGACAATGAATTCGCTGAATATATCTATGGCTAAGTTCTAACAACACGTATCTCAAAATTTGGCTGGTCTGAGTTAATACTGCAAATATGTACTGTTAATAAAAAATAAAATTCAAGCAAGAAACAACTCTTGGTTAGCAAATGCATGCCTCTTTTTCAGTTTTATGTATTTTTTTTTTTTTAAATTTCAATTAAAATTATATTGCATAAAAAAATAAATAGTTTTTTTGCTTTCCTGAAAAGTTCCTATTTTTAAGATTTTAGAACTTGGCCATCGATATATATTCACACCGTATCCATTTTTTGTTTGGTGGGAGGTAGATTGCTCAATTTTATTTTAACTTCATAGTTGTACTGCTCTTGGAACATTAAAAGGATGGTGCTTTATAAAGTATGCATACTTAACATAGTGAATCTACACCACTCGGCAGAGCAATGTTTTATACTAGATCTTGGCATGAAGATGATTTTCTTGCCTTTCCAACAAGCAACCATTCTGAATAATCACCTAGCCTTTGGAACTATGGTGGCGTAACTAGGAATATGCTTCGGGGGGGGGCGGGAGGGGGGATGAGGGAGTCCCAGGCAGTTGGTGGCCTGGGAAAATTTTTGAAAAATGACATCCCTGGAAATACATTTTACATCATTTTGGCACTTAAAATTTGGGTTTCATTAATAGTTCAGGATGAAATTTATTATACGCCGAAACTAGACAGTAGGTAGTTTTAAATATTTTTTATTACTTCGAGGCTTTGAGGATATCTCCTCTTCCCCCCCATAGTTACACCAATGTTTGGAACATATGCTCCCATAGTAGTAAATATATATATATATATATATATCATTCATTAGTTAAAAAAAGAACATTCCACGGAAACAGAGTTACATCAATACCAAATTTTATCAAATTTCAAACCCAATTGTATTGCTTCTATTCCAAAAACTAAACAAATAACTGCTTTGTCATAAATAATTAAGACTACATTTAGGATTCACTTACCTACGAATTAATTTTATGGTTGCTATGACAAAAAAAACTGTATTTCTGTTTGAAACATTTGGTAATTTGTGCCATAAGACAAAGAAATTTTACTAATTTTTTTGCTACTTTTTCGATATTTTCCTGCTGTGCGTTTTTTTAACTTTCTGCACCTAATTGTACATCTTTTAACACAGATAACAGAGGGTTGAGAGTATATATATTACTCAAAATATCCATATTCTAGGCTATGAATAAATAGTGGGTAATGGCCCTCACATGATGCAGCTTCTCCGTGACATTTTGCTGAGAGTCCTGGCTACCAAACGTTGGCGTTTGCTGCAGAGCCCTGGCTAAATTCTCCACACCCTGCTTCCCTCTCCTCTCCCGTTCCACATCACTCCTTATCAGCTGCAGCAACTTCACTAGATTCTAGGAGATGAAAATAACAAAAGCCAAATGAACAATTATGGGAAAAGTAAAAAGTAACAGAATAGGGGAAAATAGGCATGAAATAATTTGGTTTAAATTGCAGGCCCCAAGATATTATAGAAACTGTCAAATATTCCATTTCTCATTTTCTCAGATATTAACCCTCTTAGTGCTATCCTTCTTCCTGGGATACTGGCGAGAAATGCAGAGGGTATTTTCATAAAATGTAGCAACTAGTCAAAAAAAAAACATTACAAAGCTATTTTATTACATATGCATAATCGTTTTTTTTATTTTTGAGGTTAAACTGGTTAATATCGACAAAATATTTTTAAGTTTACTGAAATAAAATATATCAATGTAATAAAATTGATTGTTTGAGGTGTAACTTGGTGAAAGGGATGCATAATTAAATTAAAAAGAAGAACTTTGTGCTTTCACATTAATATTTATTCACGACCATGGTTTCAACGTTAGACGTCACCGTTAGACGACGACGAAGCACCTGATGATGACGTCTAACGTTGAAACCATGGTCGTCCATAAATATTAATGTGAAAGCACAAAGTTCTTATTTTTAATTTAATCAATGTAATAAGTTAAAGCAAATTAAATAATGTACTACGTAAGAGTCGATATATCGGCCCGACGCACTTTTCGCCCGAGCGGCAAAAGCTGATATATCGACCTGCCGAGCTAAAAGGGTTTATGACATAATGGTACTTTTAATCCACAAGCAGAGTCACTGAAAAGTATTTACCATCACTGGGATTTAAACCTGGATCTACAGGGTGGGTAGCCAGCACTTTGGCCACCTAACCAACCCAATCCCAGAGAATTCTCGTATTGGTAATATTACCTGTCTTCTCCTCTCCCTGTTCATGGCTAGAGTGATGTGCTCCGAGTAGAAGTCTGGGAGAAGTTGCTCAGGGATAGGCTGGCCAGATCCCCGAATGGCCGTCACTGCCCCCATGTCTCTTGACACATCACAGCCACGGAGAATAGGTTCAGTCAGTCGATCCGAGCTCTGAATATAAAAGGAAACATATGTTTAGGATCCCAGATGGTAAAATGCAATGCCTTGTTTTAATTTTGTTGTTTGTAACACAAGTACAAAATATTTTTTTCAGAAGTTACCATAAAGTGACCTAAAAGACCTCATACATAAATTGCTATACCTCTCTCATACCATAGTCACCTCTTCTCATGACCTGCAATCTGCTATGTTTTGCATAGCAAGTTGTCCCTAATTTTATGCAAATTTTATCAGGCTCCGGCCAATTCTGCATGAAAATGTTAATCTATTTTACATTTACTTCAAATTCTCATTTTTTTAGGAAGTGGTGTAATGTCTGAGTGTAGGTTAGAGGTTTACCTTGATACTGGCTACATGAAAACCACTTGCATGAATTCTGAAGAGATGTACTTTCTAAGAATCTAAATGGTCCTCAAGGCTTTCCCACAGCCGGAAAATGACTCAGGGGATATGTGCATATACCGTAATCTAGCGAGTTTGTTCATTGTCATCACTGCACTTCAAATGGAGCTTATTCATATGACAATCACGGCTGTCTGCCATATCAGATTTTTTTTTAATTTGAGAGCAGGAATGTTTAAATGGTACACATAATTAGACAGTCTAGCAAAATCTAAAAAATTTCATTAATTATAATATGCGAGCAATTTTTAATGTGATTCCCAACTTCCCATGTACACGCATAATTTATAATTATGTACTTAGGAAGTTGGGAATTACAGTAAACACTGCTTGCACATAATTATTATTACAAATTGATGCGAAAGTATAAACAACAGCATTATAGAATATTTCAGGAACATTTCGTAATGATCCACAATGTCCCAAGGACCAAATATATTGGGGATATTGGAAGACAGTGGTAACTTCTGAAATATTGGGAATCAAAATGGAATATTCCTGGAATATCCCCCGCTAAGTGGATGGTTGCATAGTCATTTATATCTTCCCTCATCCAATTAAAACTATACATATTTATTTATTGTATAATTATTAAAGCACACAGAGAGAAGTCCTGATAAGTGGCTCACCTGAACTCTTTTTGGTCCAACCTCTTGAATGTGAGAGAGGTACCTTGAGGCAAGCTCCTTCAGATTCTGCAGCCGTTCCTCCTCGAGTGACTGGAAGCATTGGCTGCCTTTGTTGACTGCAGTTTCCCACTCCAGCCTTTAATAACCAACAGTATGGTTAATTCATGGGTCATACCAAATTTCCCTGACTTTTTCCTAATTTCCAGTTTGAATTTTAAAAATTCCCAGACTTTATATCATTGGCAAAGCCATCATATTTAGGGATTCAATGGAAAAATGCAATTAGGTATACACATGAATCAGGGTACCCAGGGTGAGTCCAAGGCGATACACCTCTCTCAAGCAGAGGCGCAGCTAGGGATTAAGGCTGGGGGGGAGGGGGGGTTTAGGTGCAACTAATACCGAGGTGTGTGGGGGTATGGAATACCCACCAGGATAAGCGGTACGTGCTAAATTAATATCGGAAATTTAGAGATTAACCGCGGAATTTTAAGATAAATGGTTCAAAATTGTGAGTTTTATGGCTTTCTAATGGATATTTTCTTAACCCTTACCTTATGTTAGTAATATCAATCTAATTAAGTAAAATAGATTTAATTTAAAATTTCTTAAGATTTTTCTCTGAGCTCTGGGGGGAGGGTTTATCCCCCAAAAACCTCGCTGCGCCACTGCTCTCAAGGACAAGGTCTCCGACTGCCTCCGAGACTGAATGCCAGCAAACTGAGACCTGACTGACAAACAGTCCACAGGCAAAATAGCATTCACCCCAAGGGAAATCCCTTTGCATGCCCTCATACCTGCTGCCGCCCCCATGCTTACATTAAAAGGGGTTGTTTGAAGCGATTAAGACATAGAGCCGAACTGCGGGCAAATGGCCACAGTTGGCTCTGATTGACCATGTG
The DNA here is from genome assembly GCF_921293095.1 of Ischnura elegans. Classification (NCBI taxonomy): domain Eukaryota; kingdom Metazoa; phylum Arthropoda; class Insecta; order Odonata; family Coenagrionidae; genus Ischnura; species Ischnura elegans. The sequence goes on along the minus strand of NC_060253.1, from coordinate 83,432,418 downwards.
AGCCAGCTGTGCCATCAGCTCACCCACATGCTCAAACTCTGGTCAGAAGTAATAACGAGCGGACTTAAAAAAAAGGATTATCTTTACGTGCATACCTTCTATTTCTATTCAAGTACATATTTCCCAAAGATTTCTATCAAGTCTCCAAGGTCATAACATGATAAAAGACAAGCTCCATAAGACCACTAAGTTGTGCAAACTCACCTTGCTCGCTCAGCACGTATACTGAATGTGTAATACTCCACGTCTGCCTTTCTTACTGCTTCCTCTGCCTTCCTCCGCTTGGATTCCAGCTGAAAAATGAAAGCATACGTAAATAAATATGCATATACCTATATGGAAAATAGACAACTATACCTATTCATATTCACTCACTGATTCAACCCTAACATTTATTCATATAGGTGAGGGTAGAGCTCACTCCAGAATTAGCTACAGGCACGTGAATTTCACACATTCAGGGTAGGGGGGCCAGTTACTTTTGTTTGCTGTCCATCCGCTCAGAGGATTTTTGTTTGAGAGTGTTCATAGGTTTCAACCAATATTTGAACCTAGGATCTTTCCAACCACAGCCAAGAGCTGTACCAACTATGCTACTATGATCCCCCATAGATATCTATACTTAATCTATTTTATCTATGGTTAGATGAATTTACGTATCACATTTCTGTTTCCAAAATTCCACTAATAAAATTATAGTAATAAAAGGAAATTTTCTTTTTTTCTTGAGACAAGACAAAAATTATTTTGTGCACGATAATGTCCCTTAAAGATGTCTATTAACAGTTGATACCCAGATCTTACTTATTTTGATCTATGGCTGCTTAAGCACTGCGTTAAAGGTGTTTATGTGAGGGCGAGGCAGCCCACAGTAAGATGGTAAATTTTAAGGGCCTCTCTGATGAAAGATTTTATTTTACCAGTTCAACAAACAATATTTAAAAATAACTGATGAATACCTAAAAGCCACTCGTCAATGCATATCAGACCTAGTTGCATTACCAATGCATGCATGGTATTGCATACCACAAAGGTATGATGTTTAGCAATGAACCACTGCCCCCAAAATGACCTCAATCCACCACTGGGCCACATATATAGGTCTAAAGACATTGAATATCTAAGAAATGCCGATGTGACATTGCATATTTTTCCATTATGGCTGGGGGAAAATGAATTTATAGAAAAATACAGGAAAATAAGGGATTGAAAATGTGTTCTAATCTGACTAACATACATTCTCAGTAATCTAACTTGTACGTAACCTGAGGTCAACCAGTACTTATGATTCATGTACCGAGAATTCCCTTTGTAACATTGGAATATTTGTTTAATATTTCAGCCTAGTACATATTAATAAATTATGAGAAAAATATGCCATTTTTAAGTTTCTTTCTGGAAAACACAGACATGGTAGTGTGCACTATCCAAGAGAATGCATACCATGAAAAGTGGGCGGAAATAATATGCAAAAGTGGAATTAGGCTCGTACGAGCAGTGGTTTGAGAAGAGGGTTTCAGAATGTTGTACAAACCTTGGCAAGCTCTTTCTCTGACAGATGGTGCTGGTTATTGTGGTGGTTGATGGAACCATTGGAGTTTGTAGAGCTGAGGAGTCCTTTCTCCCCTCCAGTGGACGATGCAGAAGATGCTCTAGATGCTCGTCCCAACCGAGCCTCCACGAGCAATGATGCATCCTACAAAATTGACACTAGTAAGTGCAATTCTCAATGGATCAAGCGTGACTGAAACCAAATTTAAATTCCACTGTTTGGAATTTGTAGGGTACCAACTGAAGCCAGGAAAACTTAATTGACCATATCATGAAACTAGATGGTGAGATTAAGTCCACAAATATTTTTATTGTGAGGAGGTAGCCAGGAAAAAAAATGTCTACCACCCTAACTCAGAATCACGGGCGCCACTAAGAATTAAGGCAAGGGGGTGTTCTAGGCACTACAGGGGGGTATGGAATACCCGCCAAGGTAAGCGGCTGGTGCGGGGGCCCTCCCCAAGAAATATTTTAAGAAAAATGGTTCAAAATGGTGAGTTTTAAAATTCTCCGAGGGATATTTGATTAATCCTTACACTATTCTATAAGTAATACTAATTCAATTAGGTCAAATGAATTAAACTTAAATTTTTCTCTGAGCTCTGGCAGGGGTTTATCCCCCAAAACCCCCCCTTAGCTGTGCCACTGCTCAGAATCACCAGAATTGCCTTAACTTAAGAACCAGGATGAAAAATTACCACAGGCTCCTCAGCATCCTACATTCAGAGAGCTCTTTGTTTTCCTTATACTTGTATATGTCCACTCTATGCTCACCTGCAGTCGTTCGTTCTCACGTGCGCACAGGAAGCTGTGCTTCTTTGTCTTGGCCTCAGCTGTGCGCCACTCCGCAAGGCTCTTGCCTGCCTTCTCCACAACGCCCTCCACCTGCTTGCGTGTACGGTGGTGTGTCTCAAGCAGCGAACGCAGCGGCTTTGACACTTCCTCGCTCAAAGCAACACTCAGTGCCCTGCAACATGCAATACACAGGGCCCATTATCATTCAACCAATAGGGAGTGATATACCAGAAATCATATTCCATTATATGTATTGAGGTTTTTCAAATTAATAACTTCAGATTCTTATTTAGGTTTATTGAGGCATAGTATGTATTAGCAACAACTTTTGCTGTTTCAATGTTTCGCTTGAGAATTTGTTAGTCTCTGGTCAACAAACTTGTCCTCCATGACAACTCATGTAAGTACTGTTTCCCTTCTTAATTTAAATGAATATTTATTGTTTAATATCAAATACGGACACAAAAAAAAAGAAATGCACAGTAGAATAGCACAGACAAGGAGAGTTTTCTACAAAAAGAAGAATCTACTAAGAGCTGAAAGTACAAGTATAGCAAAGAGGAAAAAAATTCATCAGATGCTACAAATGGAGCATGTTTCTCCAAGTGAGCAAGGCTTGGACATTGACAGCAGCAGAGAAGTCAAGAGTAGAAGCATTTGTAATGCAGTGGAACTGGAGAATGATGAAGATAAAATGGATTGACCGTGTAAGTAACGAGGAAGTGCTTAGAAGAGTGGGAGGAAAGATAAGTCTTCAATAAACCTAAAGGAGAAGTCGGGACAACTTAATTTGCCACATTATGGAGCATGATGGCTTGATGAAAAAAATCATAGAAGGACAGGTGGAAGGGAAGAAGAGCTAGAGATGGCCCTGAACCAGTTTCATAGGACAGATTATAAAGGATCTAAAAGAGAAGAAATACACAGCTATAAAAAGGCTAGTGGATAGGAGAGAGGCATGGAGAGCTGCATCAAACCAATCTTAGTATTTTTGACTAATGGTGATGATTTATAATTGCGATGGTGGGTGGCGTAACATGGTGGAACTCCTTCATGATGCACAAAGGACAAGAAAAAAAGACTTTGCTGTGCCAGATGATGATACGTTGTATTGAAACCAGTCGCAAATAAATATATTATTTAGTCGAACAGTAAAGTCTTTTTTCCTTACCCTTTGTGCATCATGTAGTTATTTATAATTTTATTTATCCAACAGATAGTGCATATAATATAGAAGAAACCACATTAATCAGAGGGGTAGAATATAAAAGGGTAACGCCCAAGTCCCCTTCAAGAATGAGGAAAATGCTTAGCATTCAAGTTGTCCACTGCCAACTGCTTAATTATCGTAGTACTTCATAACCATATATTAGGACTATGTTGCTTCTGCAACGTTTTTAATTTCAAATTTATTTTCAATATAAAACATCATGACGTGATCTCACCTAAAATTACTTAACCTAGGTTTACATTGGCCTTGGCCCCCATAAAACATTATAAGATACACATATTTTTATTAAATATCATAGAGTAAATAATATGAGAGTTGAGGCACTCTTGACAACTTCAATTGAATGAACTACATTTATCCTCTACCCCGGTGCTGATGATTGCTTGAAAGACAGCGGACGTAGATGAACGAGTGCAAGTGAATGAAATTAGACTATACCTGTGGATCTCACTCTCGGCTTCCATCTCGGCTCCCACCAGCTGCCACGCATGGCTCACTGATCCAAGTGCCTCCTTTGAAGCCTTCACCAGCTTCCCCGACAGTTTGCTAAGACTCTTCGCATATTGGGCTTCTGCCTCTGACCTGTAAATAGACATTTAAAAATGTATGAGAAAAACATGAAAAATGAAGTGGAAATAATCAGCGTGGTGATTTCTTTTGCGGATTCTTGATTTCTTTTTCAAAACCTTACTGAGCCATTATCAAACAAGAAGGTTACCATAAATTTTATTTGGGAATTGGGGGTTTCCTTGAGTTGCTAATGCATATCACTGGGGTTTTATTTTAAGGGGGTACAAGTACACCATATCAACACAATCATTTGGGGGGAGGGGTAGAATGTTTCAACCCTAACCCTCCTCCCAGGCTCGCAACCCCTTTGTTATCAAGATTGAGCGATGAACAGTTGAGACCTGGGTAGGAAGTTAAAAATACGAGAAATGTCAATAAGTTAGAATTATTCAATGGAATTGGTATTCTCAAGTATTTTTGTGTATTATAATTTCCTAATTATTCCAAACTGTCAAATGAACATGAATACATCTTCACTGGCGTATCATTGTTTCCTCTCTTTTTTCGGAGCGAATCGTAATAACCCGAAATAATTGCCAACTTCAACGGTGTGGAAAACACACTTTCAGCGGACTATTGACTTCAGACATTAACAAAACAACTTATTGGTGTCCGGGTTTCCTACTACCGAAAAAAGAACAATACCGTGCACGATATTAAAAGGGATTTAATAGACGAAAAATGAGCATTTAACTGACGCATCGACGTTCTTTTGTCAATATTCATCATACTAATGCACCTTTTGTTAAAAAAAATGGTCTTTATGAACGAGAAAGAATTAAAAATTTAGTAATTACTACTCCGTCATTTTGAAACTTAAAACGGTAAAAATGCAGACAGAATGCAAAAATATATTTTGGGATAAAAAACCACGCGCAAGCAATGTCGAAACGGATTCGCAACTTTTGCAGGATGAGAGTAAAAATCCACTCCGAGAAAAAAGTGGCGAAACGAGGAACGCAGTTAGGAACAGAAAAAAATGAAAATCGCCACTTAAAATTGTGTAATCGTCGCAGAAAATGTCAAGGAAGGAAGAGAGTGCGTGAGGATTCCTTAGCTTGCAGAAGGGAAGCGGAAATTGCAAGGCCTCCAACAGAGGGAGGGGCGAGAGCTATCCCAATGACAAAAATGTTGTGAGAGAGGGGTAAATGGATGAGTAACCATAGAGTTATTAAGGAACCATGTGCTGATTGAATACACAGTATACCCAATTAAACTATATACTCTAAGAGATTAACTGTGCTCTGCGCAGGCACGTGGCCAGCAATTTGTGTCGGGAATTCCTAGGGTGAAGTGCGGGTTGCATACGTTGTTAATTTGTCATCAAATCGTACGCAATGTAAAATTATTCGTTAAATTAGCAATAAATTTCGTTTATATGATGATGGAAATTAAATTCATCGTTTTTAAAACTGAAATCGCCGTAGTTATTATGAATATGCTTACATGCTCATTTGAACACAAAATCCGCCTGACTTTTGAAAACTTTTTGACTTTTACAAGTCAAAACCATAGGGACAATATATTCCCCATTGAAATTTAATGGGGAATATCATTCCCTATAGGTTTTTTCTATGGGGATTAATGGGTAATTTTTAACAGGGTTGACTCTGGAAGAAATCGTAAATTTCGTTTCGTACTATACAATTGTGATAAAAAATGTAAACTCTTCGATTAAAAAATACCCTCGTGTTAGAATGAAGGATATTCCTAACGCCTCCTCAGCTGGGAAATCCTGAAGACATTCCTTGAAAAATTTGTGTTTCTACAAAATCAACCTAGTTGCTTTCAATAAATATATGTAATTGTTGCATTGTAGCGAAAACAAGGTCGTAAGGTTCTTGGTTAGAGGATAGGTACAATTGGGCTCGTCGTCTTCTGAGCGATAGTATCGAGGGCAGAGGCTATAAGGGGGAAAATAAATATAAGGGGGGTCTGAAGCCCTTGGCTACGGGTCAAAGGGCGGTCTGAGGTCCTTTGGAAATTCGGTGGTCCTCACTCGGAAAATTTTATGACATTTCATGGATGGAAATGGATTTTTACGCTAATCTGGATCTTGAAAACTAGATAAAAATTAATAAAAATAGCAATTTCGTAAGAAAAAATTCTATGAAACTGCAATGAAATCTTAAAAAAACACCTCTAAACCTGTAACCTTTTAGAATATCAGCTCCAAAAAAGCATCAGGTTATCTATTACTTTCTAAAAATTTTATTTAATTTATGATTTTATTATCTTTTTACACTGAGTATGTTGTAAATAAAGCAACTAAAGAAACCTTATAATTTTATAATTAAAATAACCATTTATTCAAGTAATCTGACTCTTTTTTCATTACTCCTTTCATAAACGCTTCACGACAGAGGCGAGCATTGTGGGCGATTGCCGACCAGCCTACCTCACCATACCGCTCTGTACGTGGCTGGCTCTAATTAAAACAAATACAGTGACATCTGTCTTGAGCGCCCACCATAGAGGTTTATGTTTAATTTATATTATATTTAATACTCAAAAGTAGGAATAGTATCGGAAAACTAATAAAATATTTTTATAAGTATCGCAAATATATATCGTATATATCATACATATTATTTTAGTGTGTTGCCGCTGAGAAATGAAAGGTTTTCAGGAATAAGTAAGAATCAAACGATGTCATTAATTAATTACCCACCAAAACCTGTCATAGTTATCTGATTACAATTTTAAATATGGGTGTATTTATTTTCAAACTCTATGTTATTCGAAAAAAAAGAAAGAAAATTGACGAACGAGCCCATTTCATTTCGTATCCTGCACGCACCGCAGCCCTCATTTCTTGTGAAACAACTTGGTCATCCCTTTTCTGCTACAATTCCACGAAACGGTGTTTTTTGAGAGTGAATATCTGAAATCAACTTTGAAAATAGATGAAAAAAATACAAAATTCATCCAAAATTCCAGGTTTTCATAGCTACATGAGGTGGAGTAGTAACTGTCAAATCGAATAAAAATTTTTATGGGTACAACTTTACGAAATTTGGCTATCCTTAAATAATTCAGCCAATGAAGATGGTTATAATAGAATTCATGAGATTCACAAAAAAGAACGACGCAGAGAAGCGGAAATCTGGGGAATATATTAAACAATCATAAAATTAATTCTTATTCAATGAATAGCGGCACACAAAAAATATTTTATTATCTCACTATTGGAAACAATCTATTTAGCATTCCTTTTATCGATTCCTAATATCGGGAATCGAATTTCAGCAAGATATTTTAAAATCATAAGAGGATATTTATGATGGAAGAAGCGCCAAAGATATGAAGCGTAGCTATTACAATAATGAAGCTAAGAAAAGTTTTTTTGTTATTATTTCATTAATATCACAATAATATTCGCAGAGTCGATATCCGCTCTTGTTTGTATTTATTCTGAAGTTAATATAAGTTCATAACTTCGATCATATACGTAAACAGATAAGCCATTTTGTATACCTCACCATTTACGTAAACAGATAAGCCATTTTGTATACCTCACCATTATGGCAGTTTCAGCATCAAACCGGACCAATGATTTGGATACATAAGTAGTAGCAATTGAATGTCGGTTGAAATCGATTTTTCGAGCATTCGATTTTTGATCGAAATGAAAACCTCGATCTCTCAATACAAATCGAAATTGGAACCAAAATATAAATTAATCGACAATTCCTAGGAAAAAAAAGGTTTTTACAATAACATTTTTACTTTTCATTTGAAAAACACTCGAACTACTTATTTGAGTACGAGGCAAAATCCACTCAGAATGCGCGCTTGAATAATTATAAGTAAAAATTCACAAATTCACGCACGTTTTGAGATGACCGCTCGAAATCATTCGGCTTCACTAAAATTTTCGAGAAAAAAATTGATTGAGATGCTTGATGATGATCGAAGTTGTGTCAAGTTCAAATTTTAAAGACGTTAGAGAAAAGTCTATCTTATGGGACGGTTGACATTACCTTAAGCAGATAGCGACGCTGGTGGGATCAAACTATATGGTCAAGATAGACTATGAAAAATCGAGGTTGGATAGAAACTCAAAAATCAAGGCTCGATCTCCATGCCCTCCATCTTGAATTTTAAAACTCGATTTTCGATTTCAATCGAAATTGATTCTTCCATCACTGACCTCGAGAGCCCATCGATTAGTAAGTGTAATGTAATAGTAATAATTTTTAAGTAAAGCTTCATTTTTTCGGCTAATGGTAGGGGCTATTGCTTCTTCCGTAACTTATGGAAAACTTGAAAAGCTGATAACTTTAAATTTAGCTCTACAAAATAAGTTTTTATGCCACCAAATTATCAAAAAAATATTTAAAAATAATTTATGAACATCCGAAAAACCGCAATGCGCATATAAGTCTTCAGAGGAGTGGCCGTTTTACACGGGGCACGGAATTGCGCAGGTTAGAGGTACATTCATTTCTAAAATGGCGTGAAATTGCGCGAATGCATGAACGAAATTAGAACAGGGGCTATTTTGCCCTCTCGCATCCACGCATTCTCGCATGTGTTCTAGCAATTCACCGCTTTACACGACGCAATTTTGATTGCACCTTCGCATGCACGTCAGATTGCGCAATTCCGTGTTCCGTGTAAAACGGCCTATAGGCATTGAATCGATAGCTGAGTGATAGGCATTGCGACCACCAAGGCGCCGCGGAAAGTAATTAAACCTCTCCCCCCTTCCCCAAACAACGACCTTAATCCGCAACTGCCTCAAGGCAGCGACTTCCGTCGGAAATCAACGACCTTCGTCGATTTTGGCGAATGTAGTTCACATGGGAGCGTCCGGAAAAAAAACTGAATCGCTAATCGAAGGGAGAGAGCACACCACTTAATATTTACGGCAAAATTTCCATTTAAACGACTCACGATGCCGACCACTTTCGCTGCAAGGGACCCGCGAGACGAGATGCGATGATGCCGCCGCCGACGGCGTGTCGGAGAAATTATCCACATTATGAAGAAGGGATGGGGATGGGTTTTGATAGGGGGTTAGAAGGGGAGGACAGTCCCAGTGGCGCAGCATGGGAGTTTTGGGGGATAAAACCCACCCAGAGCTCAGAGAAATTTTAAGTTTAATCCATTTTACTTGATTGGATTGATATTAATAATGGAATAGAGTAAGGATTAATAAAATATCACTCAGAAAGTCGTAAAAATCACCATTTTGAGCCATTCATCTTAAAATTCCGCAATTTATTAATCTCCCACCAACCGCTTATCCTGGTGGGTATTCCATACCCCCACACACCCCGGTATTAGCTGCACCTAACCCCCCCCCCGTCCAGCCTTAACTCCTAGCTGCGCCCCTGGACAGTCCTGCTACCTGAATAGTAGTTGGTGATTTCTGCAAGGTACGACTGAAAGCCCTCGGCTCATGTTATCAACAACACAAGAGGACTTCTCCATGTGACGCGATCCAGTGGCGATAGCTTATATATTTGTGGGGGCCAAAATCAATGATCAAGCACTTTCGAAAAATGGGGAATCGGGTTTGTATAATGTCTAGTGCTGACTTTCCACCATATGGATCGAGGTTCGAATTCCGGCGGTGGTGAATAATTTTCAATGACTTATCGATCTCAGCTCGATTGTTTTTTTTTGAGAGATTTTCATGTACAGCACTCTCTTCGTGGGACGTTAAGCTGTGGTCCTCTAAGCGCCTTTCGTTAAGGGAAGGCTAATTCCGACATCGGGTTCTCTCCACCCTTTATATCCTAACCTGCCCTCACGACGCAAATGACCTTTCACCAATTGCTGTTAATCCGTCAAAATTTGAGTGTATGGACCGTTGGCCTATTCTCTTACACATCAAAAGAATTTGCGTCCCATATAAAGGCAAAGAAATTTTCATTTTCACCAAGTGCAAAGTTGGGATTCATACTAAATTTGTCTGAGAATATCGTGCAAAATAGTAAAATGAATTATGTCCCGAATTGATACGTTGTTATGATATCGCATTTTATATAATTGAAAAACGAAGCAAAATATTTTAATCTATGAAAAAAATTGAAAACATTCCAAAGAAATGCACAATAATTACCTTAACAACTTCCCCTTTGCATAGCGTCCGATCAAATGGATGAGCTTTTTTTTTTAAATATAGTTTGTTCAAAACACAAAAAATGCAAAAGTATGTGAATATAGACCGCAAATGCCAAATAAATTAGTTCCCGCATAAATAACAAAAAAAATAACTACAGGGTGTCCCATTTATCTTGACCACCTGAAATAACTTTTTGTCCAGATGCTAATTCAAAAATGTGTCCAGCAAATGTTCATTAGCCGTCAAGGGGACATTGATCAGCATGATTGCCTTCCTTGCAGCTTTGTTATTTACAAAGATATGAACAGCGGTATGTCTTTTTTAAATGGCACCCTATATTTTTTATTCGGCAATCCATTTACTCTCCTATACCTCCTCCTGTTCATATCTTTGTAAATAACAAAGCTACAAGGAAGGAAATCATGCTGATTAATGTCCCCCTAACGGCTAATGAACATTTGCTTGACACAGTTTTGAATTTGCATCTGGACAAAAAGTTATTTCGGGTGGTCAAGATGAATGGGACACCCTGTATATGCACTCATGAATTTGATAAACGCATGAATGAAGCGATAAAAAATGTCCTCATCCTTGAGGGTGGGGGGGAATGCCCCCTTTACATTCGTACGAGGCGCCACTCCACTTTTTTTGGGAAACTTTTTTGACACATGGCATGTGTAACGTAGGTCACGTGACGACAGGCGGGCGAACTCGAATCGCGGATGCTGGAGCAATTTGGCGGTCGCCCGCGGCAACAATAGAGTCCGAAGGACCACTTTCTTCCCTTTCCACCTTCGAGACTGATAAACCTGTTCCTCCGCAAACGCCTTATTATACCCATATCCGCAAAGAAATCGACTCTCCCAAAACGGATTTTTTTCTTTTAATTTTATATTGCTCCCATTACAGCGAAACAGCCTTGACTTTCTGCGAAACTCAACCCCCTGAGGAATTTTCTCGATGACGACACAGATTTAGCAAAATACGGACAATTTTTGGAAGTTCAAAAAGTGGCCGCCGATGGCACGCGAGCATACTTAGAAAGGCGTCAAGGTCACAGAGTACTGTACTTGAAGTACCTACCCTTCAATAAGCCCTACAAGTATTTTAAAATACGTATTTGAAATACATCTCTAATTTATATCTGGTAATCCTGAATGCACGAAATCTTCTATTTTGTATTTTAAACACAGATTTTTGGGATTTTACAATCCAAAAATAAAAAATACCTTTGTAAAATGCTTTTGAAGTAGCTCTGATAACACTTCTGTAACATAGTGCTTCAGATTCTGATAGCACTTCTGTAACATAGTGCTTCAGATATTAATTCGTTTTCGTTTTAATCGTTTACTTCATGTTTGCAACTATCCATAACGTACCAAGGCAGGTTATATTTTTTTAAGATCTCTCAAATTTCCATTAAAATATATTTTGTGTATTAAATGGTATTTAAAATACTATTATTTAGCTTCTTTTTCAATACCCAATTCAAAGGTATTTTTTATTTTGCATCTGAAATAAATTTGGAGCGGTATTTTGTATTACAAATACTCCACGGACTGTATTACGCCCAGCCCTGGGGAATCAGGTAGTCTCAGAAAATTCTCTACCACCATGCTTCCTTGTCCTGAGTTCTGGGCCGGTGTCCGGCGAACGAGCGAGTTTCTGATTAAGGCTAGGATGTGTGCTGGATGCGTGGTGTGGAATCACCCCATGCTACACACCCTGTAGGTGGCTAGTACGGTACCTCCTCTACATCTACGAGGTACAATGCACAGGCCAATCACGCAGGACAGCGAGATGCAGTGGCGTAGCGAGAGGGGGGGGGGTCAGGGAGGTCCTAACCCCCCCGAAATATGAAAACACAATTACTTTGCTTCATAAAAGAAGACAAAACATTGAAAAATATTGAATTTACAGAAGATTTCTTTGAAAATTGAAGTTTTTTCGATTACGAAAGTGTTAAAATTGGGTTAAAACCCTTTACTTAGTACCCTGTTTTCCAAAAATTTCCCCCTCTGATTTTGGACCCCCCCCCCCGAGCAAAATTCCTGTCTATACCGCTGGCGAGATACGGTCAGACCTGAAACTAGGAGAGTGCAAAAGACTCGACATGCTACCACGCAAGCAAAACTATTAATTAATCAATAGTTATCAATAGAACACGACAAAACCTCTTATAGATGCATACGAACTGCCAGGTCATTTTCAGGATTAAAAATTTTTGGAACTCCAGCAAGATGTTGAAATTATACAGGGCCGAATCACGGAGACAACAACTACCACGATTTTAGCCGATAGCAGGGAAAAATTTGCCTTCATCGTTGAACTGGAAAACGATTCAGGGAGGATGCTTTCACTCGTACAAAACGATTCGCGTCAGATGGACCGGAATGAAGGGAAATTGGGCACCTGGGAGTCACCACGACCAGACATCACGATCGGCCGATTGATCGGAGATTGGAAACTGACCGGTACACTTAAAACACATCTACTATAACTCTCTCTTTCCCACAGACTTGCCGCCGAATACACAAAATCAAATTTCACTCTCCATTCTAACGGCGGACGGGCGAGCGGGGAAAAACGACGGTTAATAAAACACATTAACAATAAATATAAAACTAAGCACTCCACTAAAAATATTGCTCCACAGCTTTCGGGATTTTATATAAAAATAAAATGAAAAAAAAAACACGCTTTTTTATTCTAAAATGCGCAAAAAAGTAAAGAAAAATTGCGTAAATCTCGGAGAATAAAGCGTGGGTGCATATATGGTAGAAATAAGTAAAGAAGAGCCTGATAGGTGAGTAAGGAATGACACCCACCCTTTTTTTTCTCTCTTGTGAGTAGTGATGGGTCGATCATGAACGATTCGATCAAAAAGATTGAATCACTAGGTGAATCAAATGACTCATGATTCATTTCGTTAAACAAGTCGATCATCAATCACTCCAACTTCCGGTTTCATATCAATCATCCCGGTTTCCGGTTTGTTTCAAAATTTGGAACGATCAATGCTTGATCTATTTTCGTCAGGGCAGAAATAGTTGTGAGAAAATTAAATACTATGTTATGAAGAACTGAATACTTGTGTAATCTTTTTCTTAAATGTTTTCCAGCAGTTATCAGTATTAATAACACCGATACACGTAAAAGGAAAATATTAAGATAACTCCTGTATGAGAACGTTATGAAGTATAAGTTAAAGCTGGTTACATTTTATTGTGCCGTTCATAAAATTATCCTGCAGATCAGATTCATGCATAGCGTGTGGTGTATTTTGTGATATATTTTGAGATACGTAGTTAGAAATTACTTTATTAGTGTTGAGAAACTGTGGCAGTTTTGCCTTCCCAAATATTTTCATGACACTACTTCTTTCATTTTAGCAATCTAATATACTCATCTAGGAATTCACAATCAAAATAGTTTATGAAATGATAATATGGATAGCAATCAGCGTTACCCATGCTCTTAGCAGATGAGGCAGTATTTATTCGATTATTCAAAGTGATTTATTACATCCATTGATTGAGTCTTTTCGACCATGATTCCTTTTGAGTCTTTTCGATCATGATTCCTTTTGAGTCTTTTCGATCTTGATTCATTCGAGTCTTTTCGATCATAATGATTGAATCAATTGATTGAATCACTAATGTGACTCGAGTCAAAATGATCGAATCACTAAAATGATCGACTTTGCCCATCACTACTTGTGAGTGATGGAAAGGGTTTTTTTCTTCTAAAAATAACTGAATTCTATACTGCTTTTAGAAAAAGGGTGATTTTAAAAAAAATTGTTAATTTACAACTCTTGATAATTGATTTTTATTTTTCTATTTTTTTGGCGGTGAATCATGGATGACATGAGAATTATCAAAATATTGAATCTCAAGACAATCGTATTTAGTATTATTTAAACTTATAACTGATCGTGGAACATAAAAAAGTTAACATTTGAAGAAAAGAATTTAGGAGTGGACTGGGCATGAACTCGTTTCCTCCGACAGCATCCAGTGTCAAAAGATTCCAGAAGAAACTAATGCCATCTATTGAGGAAATTTAAAACTATTTTCCGGAAATATAGTTGATTTAAAAAGTTAATTTATTTAAATTTAGTTGATTAATTAGGGCACAAACAAAACAGAAATCAAAATGTTTTATTGTTAAATATTGTATTGTCATCAGAAGAAAGCAAGTACGAAACATTGGAAGCCAATCCTTTTCAAGAAAAAACAGCAAATAACTGCAGCATACACCATATTCTAATTGAGCGGTTTCTTGGCTGCCTCGGTGTCTTACTTCTCCATTCCATGTTGTATCTATGGTATATTTCACTTCAAAATGTCTTCTTCCGAGGAAAAAATGTGTTTTATTTAAATATTTCATTTTATTTTTTAACGTCAACCTCATTATACATTTGCTGGCAGTATCTTCAAAATCCTTTCCCTTGGAATACAACAATGCTGCAGTGGAAAGGCGCGTTTCTACGACCCCTAGAGCTGCACTGGCGGGATTAATTTTAAAATACTTCCGGTAGGGCCACCCATGCCAGATAAATCGAAGGGTAGGAGCCAGACGAAAGGTAGCCTATGTTATGGCGTCACGTAAAAAACACTGCTGGAATGGAATCGAAAACACCCTACCAATTATCGCTTCCCTGAAAACATGGAGTACAGCCAAATAATAATAATACAATATAGTATAATAATGATATAACTTGATTCTACTAATATGCAAATACATTACAACAGAAAACCCTTTAAGAATGGTGGAATGTATACGTACTCCTTGTGAAATCGTTTTGGGGCTGCAAGCATACACTGTTTATACAGGACTGGTGCAATCAATGCATGAAAAATAAATTTCTTTCGCCGAATCCATTGATTCGAGTCTCGGAAACTCATCGAACGGGACCCGTCCGCAAAGGGCGGGTGTCATCTTCTTAAATCTTCTTTTATTTTGCTTTCATTTTCGACGAAAGCTTCCATTGATGGGTTAAGGAATACCACGATAAATACTCCCTACGAATAATTAATTGCTATTTTTTTTTCAACGGACCTTAACTCTCTCTTTTCCTCGAACCCGTCGTCGAATACACAAAATCTAAGTTCACTCTCCATTCTAATGGCGTCTGGCGAGCGAGGATACGAGGGCACGGCTTTCCTTTCGACAGCGGCGAAAGTCAATTCCATCGTTTGTTTTACTCATTGAGAATCCACTTCCCCTCCTCCCATATCAGAGGCCCGCTTCCCAAATGTTTCCTTCAGAGTCGCTTTAGGCGGCAGAGGAGTTTCGGATAGTGAGACGACAATAATAATTTTCCACACCTTTTTTAAAAATTATTTTCCTGTACCGGTATCAATGTACTTCACTCGTCATTTCCAAGGGCTTTCTGAGTGACGAGCAGCAAGCCTGACATATATAATTATCAGTTGCCCTGAGGATGATGCCCCTGATGGACATCGAAACGTCGGCGGAGAAGGATTTAATTACCCGGTGGAAAGCCCGAGAACTTTTCATCCAACATATATAATTATATTTTATGTTCACGCTTATGGCGTAGAGCGAATGAAGTAGTGCATACAAACTTTTTTCATTTGATTTCGGCCATAATTACTTCTCCCAAGCCACCGCTCTGACATTGTCATGTGTTTGCTTTCCTATACCTTTCATAATACACCTTCTATTTGTATCTATGCACGATAAAATCCACTTTTTGACCACTGATCCATACAAAATTTTAGGGTAAACGAGACGAGATACGAAAAAAGTCATAGAATCGACCCCATGAAAAATCGTCTTAAACCTTAGGAAGAATTGACGAAAAATAAAATTTACCTTCTATTACAGCTTTTTCAACTGCTTCTTTGCCTCTTTTTTATCAGGGAATTTGGGGAGTAACGTACTCGATTTTTTGAAAATGTCATTTATCGAATCTAGACCACGTGATACTGCAAGAAGTCCGATTGAAGCAGTTTTATTTCGGGCCAAATCGTGCAATTTCACCAATTCGTGAATTATTATCTCAAAAATGGAGGTAGGTACGGTGTTGTGTCATAGAGCACAACAAAAAATTTAAGAACTGGCAAAGTGACCAGACTGGGAAGATCTTGGGGGATAGAGACCCCTAGCGATCTGAGTGCCACACTCGGTCCATCTGATACGATATTTTGTGGTCATGTTGGTGCCTTTTGTAAAGGGCAGACTAATGCCAACGCCGGGTTTCTCTCCACCCTTCCTTACCTACCCTTCCCTCATGGCGCATATCTCCTTAGCTGTCGGTTGTCTCCTCCATTAACCATGCCCTGCAAGTTACGGACACATAAAACTAGTTTACGCTCGAAAAACACACGTTAGCCATCGATCGTGAATAAATCACGTACGAAACCTGAGGAGGTAGATTTGCAACCGCGCAATTTCAAGCAAATAATTTTCGCACCGGTGATCAAAAGAGCATTTGGCCATCGTAGATGCCATCCATTAAAAGTAAAATGTTATATAATATACCGTTCAATCCTAACGTCATTAAGTGAACGCCTTTCTATAGCAATTTTTGTCACTTTCATCTAACGAACATGATTTGAATTCGAAATCAGCATCCAGAAACGGGTGGAAGAGGGGAATTTTTAGCCTCAACCTCGCACGAATAAAAATATCTATCCATTTGCTCACGAGGTAGACAAGTGATGAGATTAAATATTTTCTTCAATATTATTCTGAACTTTAGCGAATAATATGTAAGTTTTTGTCAAAACAACACATACTTTCCAGTATTAACATTTTTTGGTAAGCAGGGCAAGTACCACTGTAGGAGCCTGCAGTAAAATATGATGTTTCTAACGCTATTTCCATAGATGTATAGATAGGAAAGCTTATGTTAGAACGTAGGTTTCCGCGGCAATGGTCTGATCTCTGCATTTCTTCAGGGTTTTCTTCCGTGTCAGCTTTTTTATAGACAAATGTTTCGCAGGCTATCCTGCCAGCGTCTTCAGGTCGAAGGTGAATAAAGGTGAGCCGCGTCAGTTTCTCTAAAAACAAGCTGACGCGGAAGAAAACCCTGAAGAAATGCAGAGAACATGGAAAGCCTATTTTTAGGCCGTTAATCGTTGAGGTGCTAATACATGAGCATATTATTTTTGAAATTTCCGTAAAAATAACATTTTTAATTTGTCTCTCGCAGCAACTTCCGTTCGGGAATGTAATGGTAGGCGTGACATACTGACTACTCAGCGAGTCCAAACGCGTTGCTTGAATTTTTTTGTCAAGGAAACGCACGTCTTCATTCCTACATCAATATTTCCCGGCATGCCCCAGCAGAAACCGTTAAGAACGTCCTGGAGACCGCTGGGTGCCTCAGTGGAACGTCTCGTAATAGCCTCGTTTCGTAAAAGCAAATAAAATGAAGAGCGCATTAGTTTTGAAAGCATTATAAAGCACCAAAACAGACAAAGAAAATTTCACATTGTTACGTATACGTTACACCTATAAAATGACCAACACATCTATACACTGTAGAAAGGGCCTTCCGTACCTATGGATGCTTTACAAAAAAATAGTAAGAGAAATATGGCTTGAATACAAATAACGAGACACCAAAATGAGGGGGATTCGCTGATTTTCATGAGCATAGCTAGTACATTTTAGCAAAGAAAGAGCAAATAGAAGTGAATTTTTAATATAAAGTAAATGGAAATGGTTACAGATAAAAGGGAATTTACTGTTCATCAGACATACCTGTTGAAGATTTTCAATGGGGTTAATACACGAGGAACTATTGAATGATTTTCGTAAGCTGCAACTTTAAAAAATGGTATTTAGTATTAGCATATAGATAACTCATTTTACCCGTAATTCCCACGTAAAAAATAGTGGAGTATTTGCGGATAACCTTCCGCATTCACATTACGTTTACGGCCGAGAAACGTAGGTGGAGTAGTGCAGAAATAGGTATGATTGTATATACAAAACAATTGAACAGTATAATGGCAAGAATGTTATTTTTTACACGAGTTACCTGAAATGTAATTGGTACTGGTAACTCTGGAATTATTAATCGCATTTGAAAAGCTGATGACATAACTAGTACTAAGATTTGGCTATTTAGCGTTCGATGTGCTGTTCCAAAATGTTTTAGTTTCTTTCTTTGTGCTAATGAGTTAATTAACTTTTCACAAAACAGCAAGAGAAAGAGTTGTACAAAAGAGCTTGAAAGGCTGTCATCCATAGGAACAATGGTAAACTGGACTCGAGGAACGGGCTTCGCAAGATGGACTGCGTCGCGCGTTTAAGTCACCCGACTCTCGCTCTACGGAGCTTGAATCAATTCGTCGGATCGCACCGATCGATATGGGCTATCCCATCCACCGATCGGCAGAATAATCAAAAACAGAATGGGCTACCGTGTCGATAAGCCCACTCAAATCGGCAAACCTTTCCCACGAGGTTTGTACAACTGTCGCGGGGGGTGGGTGGAGTGCAGTAACGGAACTCCTGTGAAGTCATCGCGTCCCCCCGCACTCTCATCCCTCCCTGACGCATCACTCTCTTGTTATCAATTTGTCCTTTGCACCCCCGTATTGATATAAATATGGGGTACCCAAAGGATAAGGGACCCCTTCTTGCCATGCCTCTCCCTGGGCCTGCGCCCTCGCAAGACCCGTATCATCCCCTGTTCCTAGCCGGTCTGAGCCCTCGCAAGACCCGCACCTTCCACTATTCCTTTCCGGTCAGCGCCCTCGCAAGACCCGAAGATCCTCCTCCCAACCACCGGGCTCAGATTTTGCTGTAAGATGTGAGTATGCGTGATAAACTTCGGCCAAGAAAAAAGTACCAATTATTTATTCCTTAATGCACGACGACACAACAACCAGTTGTAAATCAGTCGGTGTGGCTACCGTAAACAGTCTTGGTAACCCTGATTCGGAAAAAAGAAGGGGATGGAGTAAATTTCCGATCGTTTTTAACACAAATACTACAAAAGAGGATCATCAAGTCGGCCTCTAAATGTTTTGTCACCTTCTGCGCATTTAAATGGGTTTACAAAAGTTGCCACTCGTCTCGCTGACGGGCAAATTGATCCGAGTTTCACGGGAAAATAAGGTATAATTAGTGGTATTAACAGAAATCTATACTCATGATGATGTGATCCATCAAATTCATTACTTTTCAATGCTATTTCTCGCAATGCAAATCATTATACTGCAAAATATTGGAAAAAGTGGATCAGTTTGCACTCCTCACCTCACCATTCTTGAAAACCGATAAAAATGCGACCAAAATGGCAACAAAAATCAGCATTCCATGGGAGGCAATTGGGCCTCCTTTATGCAGTCTCCTAGGTGTTTTAAAACATTCAATACGATACGGCGCATTCCACAGTTTAACGCTAATTTTCTCGTTCGTTCAACATCGTCCAAACCCCGCGATACATACTTTTCTCGCGATTGTCATCATGCTACTCGCTGATTTGAGCGCCACATTGTCGTCCAGCTACTGGAATCTCACGCTGAGTGCCTCGTGTGGATGTTTTATTATTACTTTTTTTCATAAGCCGGCTTGAAGAGCGACTGCTAGAAGGCGATAGTTTGGGTATAACTCCAGAATATATTCATAACTGCTGTAATTTTACCCGAATGAAACCGAAGTGAAGTGATTACTGTTCTTGACCCAATTAACCGCATTAATAAAAAACGGAATGCTTTATTTTTTGTGTTGTAGGATAAATATGTTTGAGTTTTATCGTTAAATTTTATGGCTCTTCAATGGGCATAAGATCTACATCTACATCTACATAATACCCCGCAAGCCGCCTAAAAGGCGTGTGGCAGGGGGTGATAGGACACCAGCCGTTTACAGCTAAAAAAAAATTAAGTGTTCAAACGAAGTTGGGACTAGCGTTTATTTAAGTCCTTTATGGTTCGGGGGAAAAACGAATTCGCATATCTATCCGTTCGGCAAAACATCTCTCTTAATTTATCACTTCTATCGGACCTGGAAATATAGTGTGGCTCTAATATTATGTTCTCTGTGTCGCTCTGAAAGATATCCATTCTCAATTGTTCAAGCAATCTAAGCCTAGCGCGCAGCCTCTGAGTCTCCAGCTGCTCCCAGCCTAATTCGCTTAACATCTGGGTAACACTGTCTGTACGCCCGTAGCAGTTTTTGACGAAACGCGCAGCCTTCCTTTGAATTTTATTCAGTTCGCGGATTAAGTCTTTCGGCACCGGATCCCATATGCTCGCTGCATATTCAAAGTGCGGTCGGACGAGAGCGAAATAGCACCTTTCCTTTACTTTCTCATCCGAAAATCTTCCCACAATACGCTTGACGAATCCTATTTTCTTCAGGGCTGTGCCGCAAATATTCTTTATATGTGTTCCCCATGTGAGGTTCGAGGTTATCGTAACTCCCAGGTACTTAACTTCGTCAGTTGCCTTTATGTTTAGATAGGTTTTATTGATGGATAGAAGACAGATTTTCCCAAATTTAAACTTAACAGCTCATAACAGCATGTCATTTTGCCTTCAGACATCATATTATGTAGCAATAAAAAGCATGCGTCAGCTGTTTGCACCAAAATACAAAAACACGTTTTTCTTCAACTAGCCAAAATGGAACACTAACTCCTGCTTGACAGTTCTTGATGTCAATATTGAGTATTTATGGAGTAGATGCTTTTCAAAGTTTTCCTTCATCATCCGAAGAGGACTATCAAGGCAATACAAAGGGTAAAAAAGATTGTTTCCGTTTTATCATAATGAAATTTGATATTTTTCTTATTTTTTTAAAAACTCGTACATGTTGAATTTGCATTTTTGTCTGTTTGCTGCGAGTAGCATTGGATAATCAGTGTTTAATAACCCGCAATGCACGAATTGTGCACAAAATCCTCAGAGAAAAAAAAACCATTCGCTTTTTTCTCTGCAAATTTTTCGCACGACATAAAATAACATATTTTCGACAACTTGATAGCAAAAAGGAGGGCGGATTTTCTTCAAGAGCCTCACATGCTGAGAATCTTAGGATGTAGCCATATGGCCTCGGTGGAAGGGAACGGGTTTAACCAGTAATACGCCATGAGCAAAGACTATAATAAATGCATCCAGGTGGGAGGGAGTGATTTGTCGTCTTAAGAGTGGGTTCCTCCGAAAAGATAGTAAAGAGATCACTCACCTTTCCTGGAGGATGGCGCTAAGGTCTTTGCAGAAGTCGCTGCCCTGCTTGACGAAGCGCCTCAACTCCTCGAAGCTGCTCTGCCCCTGAAAAAAAGATAAACGAATAGATAAGTATTTTTTTGTTCTGGGAAAGCACCCTTGGGGCGTACGAATACATATTTCATGGAAAATCTCTCGCTCTACGGCGATACAATCAAATGGCTAGGCCAGGTTATCAGGAAAAAAACTGAAAAAGTAGGAACGTTGAAGAGAGGAGAATATTTTTGAACGAATTTACAGTGGACCAGCTAGCGGAAAAACTCTACCGAGTCACCCGTAAATGCATATCGAGATATCCCGGTTAAGGAAGGAATTTTTATATTCAACGAGACATGGGCGTAACCAGCGAGGGACAGCTGCCTCCCCTTAGAAGCAAATATCGCAAATGTCATTAAGAATAATAATATTTTTACAAGCAAATAATTTTAAAAACTAATGAAGAGCTGTTACAGTTTCCTTAAAATGTTGGTTTCATTCACCTTTCCGTGCTTAAATCTTACCTATAACATGAACAACCATGGCTTGCCCCCCCCCCCCTTGTGTAGATCCTGGGTAAGCCCTTGCAAAGAGATGAATGTTGAAAAAAAAATCAATGGATATCAATGCCCCTTTTTCCTTCGCTTTTTCCGTACATACAAATGCTTTTCATTACTAAGTTCCTGTGTTATAATCGCTGATAGAGGCCGTGCATTCTGATTGACTGAAAGACGGTGCAAGCTATGCTTTCAGCGACGGAAAAAGGGACGTGACGAGTGGTTGGAAAAAATGATGGATTGCCATCCCTGGAGCCATCGCGGATAATGATTGCGTGAAACGGTCATTTTCTCCCGCCATCATTGGAGCCATAACTTGAGCTATCAAAAATGATCGTGTGATTCAGTGTTTATACTCGAAGTTAGGGTCAAATAAGATGGCAAAGTATTTCAAATTTCAAAGTCTTCAGTGAATATATCTTCCTTTTCCATGATATACAAGTAGGTACCAAGAAATGTAATTATTCTTCCTTTATTCAAGACCTCTATTCAGTAATACCTATCGGCCAAAAGTTCAATATCCATCAACAATATACAGGGTGTCCCATTTATCTTGACCGCCCGAAATAACTTTTTGTCCAGATGCAAATTACCCGCGTATCTGCACTAAGCGCTAGAGAATCAGTCATTTTTCCAAACACTGTGTTTATGTTAATGGTGCACTGTGCTACATTTTTAAATAAGTCTACTGGAGAGGAAATGAATTGCCGATTAAAAATTATCGGGTGCCATTTAAAAAAGACATACCGCTGTTCATATCATTGTAAATAACAAAGCTACAAGGAAAGCAATCATGCTGATTAATGTCCCCCTGACGGCTAATGACGATTGCTTGACACATTTTTGAATTTGCACCTGGACAAAAAGTTATTTTGGGTGGTCAAGATAAATGGGACACCATGTGTATCATTGGAGCGATCCCTGGAGCTGTACCTCGAGAGAGGTGGAAAAAATGATCGTGTGTTTTAGGAGTAAGTAATATTGACTAGTAAGAAGGATTACTCAGGAACTTCCTGTCTCCACTAATCCCTCGATCGACGTCACACACTGCGAGTGGTATGTCGACGTGGGAGGGGAGGGCGTGACGTAACACCTTCCCCTCCAATCCGCGTCCCTCCCAACCCACCCCGTCTGTTGGGTGGGAAGGAAAAGACTCACATCTTGCTGCCTTGAGCAATGAGGGTTAACGGTCCACGCCAAGGCCGCGCGCCGACCTCATCTTTCCCGCTCGAGAGTTTTAAAATATACATTAAATTGGGTCCCTACTCTTTCCCCTCCTTCTAGAAGCAAAGAGCGCGCCGCCGCGGGCAAGTCGCGAATCGGAAAATAAAAGACGGTCTTCGTCTTCTTAAGGATCACGCTACAACGTTTTCAATTATTTGTGTGTGGTAGTTGAAATGTTATCACGCTTAAAATTTATAATTTAATCGTTTAAGGTAGTAGTAATATTATTCCATGCCATAACTATTCGACTTGGTACCATTCTACATATTATGGGTATTAATATCATTCCTGATATTGTTGATACAAGGGCTGGATAGAATTTCAAATACAAGAGTTATAAAATAAGAATTTGAAATTCATTTGTAATTTTTATGTGGCATTTCAAATACAGATTTTTGGTACTTTCCACTTCCAAAATAAAAAATAGATTTATGAAATAATTTTGAAGTAGCCCTAATAATTCTTCTGTAACACTGTGCTTCAGAGAGTACTTCGCTTTCGTTGGAATCGTTTTCTTCATGTTTGTAACTACCATGCGTTCCAAGGCAGGTTATATGTTTTTAAGATCTCTTAGTTTCCGTACAGATGTAATTTGAAATTAAAAGGCATTTAAAATAATATTTTGTAGTCTGTTTTACAAATACCAAAGTCAAAGGTATATTTATTCTGCACTTGAAATATATTTGGAGCGCTATTTTGTATCTCAAATACTCCTCGGACTGAATTATAACCTGCCCCGGTTGACACTAAATTTATCGATGCATTAAATACTGATGAAGTAAGATCAAATAGTGGAAATAAGTTCGTTATAATTTTATATCCAAACCTCCAAATTACGAGGCATGATGGCCTGATGAAAACAATCGTAGGAGGACAGGTGGAAGGGAAGAAGGGCAAGGGACGGCCCCGAATGAGTTACACAGGACAGGCTATAGAGGATGTAAAAGAGAAGAAATACGTAACTATGAAAAGACTAGCGGATAGGATAGAGGGCTTAAGAACTGCGTCAAATCAATCTTAGGATATTTGGCTAATGATGAAGAATGCTTAAGTATTCCATGGATTACTTAAGTTCCAATTATTAACCTCATACATTTTATCCAATTTTTATATAAGTACTTATTTCATTATTTTGTAGAATAACTATACTTATTTATTTTGGTTTACTTAGTTTTTAATTGGTTTATTATTTTCTCTTGGCTGTGTTCCCTCCCGGTTTGGATAGGCGGAAGTAAAGCTTACACAAAATCAGAGTCCTCCAGATTGCCAGTAATACGATAAATAGTTGAGGGAATAGTTTAGAGAACTGCCATCCTGAGTACTCTGCCTCATACATAGCGACAGGTATGTGAGTATCATGTACTCAGGGTAGGGAACCAGTTCGTTACCATGCGTCTCCTAGCACTTCGAGTTGTCATGAACTTGGCTGGAATCTGGCACTAAATGTAGCAACCGGCCCTTATCGCGAAGTCTACTCTCTCTTACCTCTTGTACCTCTACCTCTTGTAAGTCTACCTCTTGTAATATGCGGGAAACATGAGTAGAAGAAAAGCGCCCTTCTCGAACATGCTTTCCTAATCTTGATGTATTCGTACTAACTACTTCTCCATTGGTTAACCATGCATGAAC
Organism: Ischnura elegans; assembly: GCF_921293095.1. Classification (NCBI taxonomy): domain Eukaryota; kingdom Metazoa; phylum Arthropoda; class Insecta; order Odonata; family Coenagrionidae; genus Ischnura; species Ischnura elegans. The sequence goes on along the minus strand of NC_060253.1, from coordinate 83,407,590 downwards.
ATTCTCTGTAATCCGACCATGCTACTAGGTCGGCGCACAGAAAAAACAGCAATGCATTCTTCGTACCCAACCATTTGAACCCGCACCCACAGAGTGGGAAACTAACAATAAAGCCACCACATCAACTCGATCCTTACTGTAATCCGGCCATGAATCGGTTCCAAATGCGTCGGATTAGCATGAGTGATCTATACTTGACGGCGAAAAAAGCTCAGAGTATAATAACCAGAAATTACGATATCTTCGAACCTATCGTGGGGAGGATATACAAGAAATATTCGTGGCAGGGCCCAGAAGATGCTAGGATTAGTCAAGCGTAGAGAGGTGCTATTTCGCACTCGCCCGGTCACACCTTGAATATGCAGCGAGCAGTGGCGAAGCAAGGGGGGGGGTTTGGGGGATAAAACCCCCCCAGAGCTCAGAGAAATTTTAAGATAAATCTATTTTACTTAATTGTTTTAATATTGCTTACAGAATAGTGTAAGTGTTAACAAAATATCCCTCAGAAGGCCGTAAAACTCAACTTTTTGAACCATTTGTCTTAACTTTTTTTTCTTGCGGAGGGCCCCCGCACATACTGCTTACCCTGGAGGGTATACCATACCCCCAGGCATCCCAGTATTAGTTGCGCCTGAAACCCCCCCTAGCCTTAATTTCTAGCTGCGCCCCTGGCAGCGAGCATATGGGGTCCGGTGCAGAAAGGCTTAATCCGTGAACGTAATTAAATACAAAGTAAAGCTGCGAAATTGGTCAAAATCTGGAGGAAGACTCGGAGGCTGCGCGCTAGGCTTAGATTATTTGAATAATTGAGAATGGATATCTTTAAGAGCGACACGGAGAACATAATATTAGAGCTCTACTATATTTCCAGGCCCGATGGGGGCGATAAATTAAGAGAAAGATTTTGCCCAACCGATAGATATGGGAATTCGTTTTTCCCCCGAACAATAAAGGGTTTTAATTAATTATTGGAGTAATTTCGTTACGTGTACCTTTTTATATGTAAACGGTTGGTGTACTAACAACCCCGCCACACGCCTTTCGAGGTTGTATGTAGATAAAAAACACACTACGATCTGGAATGCGCACCGTACGTATTCTTTCGAGGCACTCACCGCCGAAAGAATTATGAAGGGATCAGAGAAATGCCGAAGTTCGCTTTTATAAAGAGAGAACAGCGGCTCGTGCTGTCTGCCGTGGGATATCAGTGTGCTTTCACCGCTTTCGGCACGCGGCGTGCTTCGTCGGTGAAAACAGTAGAGGAGCGCATGCCGGCCATTCGCACGAGAAAGAACGCTCGTCCCCTTTACGTGAGCTATCCGCCCCGAGAGTTCAAATCGCGCGAGAATGCAAAGCGAGGATTCCCGTTGCCTCGCGAGCGCTTATGCTAGCTCCTACACCCACAAGGGAGTTCTTCTCTCTCCCATTATAGTATGGGTCAGTGGCGGATCCAGGATAGCGACAAGGGGGGTCATGTGGTGGGTAACCTCCCGGCAGTAGTGGGGGTCCGAACAAAATTCTACCATTCTAACTAGCGTTAATTGGATACCCAAGGAGGAGGGGGTAATAGCCCCCTGTAGCGCCTCTCTAGATCTGCCACTACATGGTACATACCAAAAGCTTGTAAAATAGACCCTAATTTTTGAGTTAATTTGAAATTCAATTCGTTAAAGTTGGTAAATATATTGGAAAATATAATTAAATACTTTTGTACAAAGTGGCAACCTCCAAAAATTTCGATTTTATCTAGTGTATGTTTCGACCCAATTGGGGGAGGCCCCCATAGGGAAGGCCACCGGTATGGGTCACAGTCACGATTGTTTTTGGGCGTTGACGCAAGCGTCAATAATCAAGTTAATTTGATCTCGAGGACGAAGGACTAAAGACGTCATACGACAATTTGCGAATTAAGTACCTCCAAAGGAAGTACATGGACTTTCCCGGCGTATCAGCTTCAAGAAGTTTTCTGGGGTCGTTCGCCGGGTCAGTTCTCGTGCGTCCATTTGGGAATTGAGAGATCTAGATAGCGCAGGGGTCTCTGCAGTGGCCCGGAAAGTCTAAGGTCCTTGGTTCGACTTCCACCCAAGGGTAATCTTTTCCAAGGCAGTAATGTGTGAAGATGTATTATTTACAATCGTTAAGGTTAGACGTGTCTCTGGACCACTTCGCATTTCGAGAATTATTTTTTCGGTATCCGGGATATGAACTCGGTATCCTTCGATCTTTAGTCCAACGCTCTACCAAATGGACCATCTCGCTCCACTGCGCCAATATCGAAAATGAAAAAAGAAGTAAAAATTTAACTGAAAATGAAACCAATAAAACCAAAGATTAGTGCGTAAGTCGAAACGAATTAGTCGCAATTTACGTAATTCAACGAATAATTTGTAAAAGAAATGAATGTGGAACCTCACACCTCCAAAGAAAGACACATCTAGTGGTCATCGCCGCATTAATAAATTAGATGTTGAGGGTACTATTGGAAATTTGCTGCTCATTTTTTTGACTGGGCGATGTGTGCTAGATGTCTCCTCCGATGGAGGTTGTTCTTAATTTGACACCAGTGATCCTTGTCAACCGTCATCAAGTGAACTCGAAATCGAATTTACTTGATTATTGGCTCTTTTGAACACGCCCTTGAACTAGCGCAAGGTCTCTTTTGTTTCAATGTTGCTTAGAGAAGATTTGTTTTTCGTAGAACGGAATGGAAACGTTGACTTCAATCATGTAAACAAACGGTAGATGCGTTGCTAGGGGAAAATATTGGTCCCAATATCAAAACATTTTCATGAGGATATTCCGTGCTGAGCAAAGCAGAAATAACCGCGCTTCAAATCAGGCAAAACAATCTTCTATGTTATTTCTACTGTATAGATACCTTTTTCTCAACTTATACGCAACCAAACTCTACAAATGAGGTACCAAAATGCACAAAATTTATCAGAAAACATGCGACGGCATATCTTACTTCCTAAATATTGCTACTGTTTCCAAAAATTGGTTTTTAAATAATTAAAAAAAACAAAAAAAAACAAAAAAACAAAAACCGTTAATATTCCTGACGTTAACGGCGCACCAACTGATACATTTGTTCATTTTCAACAATATCTCGCATTCTTTAAATAACTTTTATCGAAATGCGGCTGATTCCACATTCAAGTCTCCTGTGTATACGTAAGTATGAGTCATCATGTGCGTTTAACAGAGGATAGTGTAATTATTTCCAATGTTGTGTTTAAAGAGGTCCTCTGACCTCAATTTGTACATGAACATTCCAATTAAATTTGTACATAAGACCCTGCCTTTTTACTACATTTTAAAATTAGAAACGCGCCTATCCCTCTGTGGACCTACATTGAAAAGAGCGGGGGAAGCCCGCTGGGAGCGGGCACATCACGCTCGTAATCCTTAATTCGAATTGGAGAGCGCTTACGCTTACGGTGCTGCAGCGATCCATCTACATCTTCATATTTTATTCATCTACATTCATCTACAGCCGAAAATTGATCTTCGACTATGTTTACTCTGAGTTCGGGACCGATTATGCCTCAGCAAATTTTCTTATTTCGTGGTTCTTATATAGTTTCAAGGAAAAAGATAAAAAGAATCTTTCACTCATTGCACCATATCATTGACTTTTCACGGAAAACAAAAAAACCTTGAAAATATTTGCTGGCAACTCACATGTTGCTATTTTGCACCATTGTCTTCTCATATGTAACAAGTTTATAAACATATAAGTATCTTTCAAACATTTTATGTTTCAGATAAAGGTAAAAGATGTGATGGGATAACCCTATATAACTTAATTGTAAGATATTAGCTTTCACACGAGTAATGCCTGTAAGACGTAACAAAATAAGACAGTATTCTCTTAGATGTAAATATTTTAAAATTTGAGTCAAGGGTAATTGCTACCAAGTTTTCTCTAAACACCAATTGACTGAAGATGCTAATGTAAGTTTAAAACCAGTAATAATTAAAGAAAAGGAGAAAACTCGACCGGCCTAGCGGAAATAACACGTTCTCTTAAATTCGACCGCACAATATTTCGCGAGGCGAATAGTGTTTCTCCGGGGACACATTAACACTAACTATTTACCGGCTATCGAGTCCGGTCGTTAGCCCAACCTGTAGGGACTGCGACTTTCATTTCGTTCTGAGCCAATTCTGATCAGAGGTACAGACGTATACGTGTCTGGCGTACGACCATTGGTCAGCAGTCGTCATTTCACGACCGTCGAGGAGGTTTCTAATGTGTGTGTGGAGGGATATTAATGTAAAGGAGGCAATTGGCAGCAGAGAAAGCAGAGGGACTGGAGAGAAGATAATGAGAACCCGTTATAAATGGGCGGACGATTTGGCCAAATGAGACTACCAATCAATTAATTATCGCCTTTTAAAAGCGATCGGAGAATACTTAACCTAAGCTTAATACTTGCGATCAGTGGCGTAACTAGGGGTGGGGGATGAGGTGATAGACCTCCCAAAGCCGCAGAAAAAAAAAATATATATATACATAAAATTATTGTCTAGTTTTGGCAAATATAATACATGCATCTGCTAAAAATTTGAATTTTAAGTGCCAAAAAATAAATAGTGTCCTTCATCAAAGAAAACGAAAGGCATTGATTGCGATTCGTTACCCACCATAACTGTATTCATTATATACAAATTATTTCGTTTTATAAATACCGGTTTAGACGAATGGCAATGGTCCATTTTTATCCTAATTTGAAAAGGGCCAGATTGGCGCCCATGCGATGCCACTCCACGTGACGTCACAGGGACCTAGTTCCTACACGAGAAGATAGGAGTTATACATCGTCTGACATTACCAATGCATGCATGAGGCGCAGAGCTCAGGGAAACATGTCTTAATAATCACTTATTAAAACTGGCTAAGGTCGGAAAGTTTTCTTCGTTTGATTAGGTATCAATTATCCTTATTTAAGCCAAGCGCTACCAGCCAGCAGGGTACTCAGCTACCCGCTAGCAGCCTGCGTCGTATCAGCGCTAAGCCTCACCTCAAGGTCACCTCACAGGGCGGCAGCGGGAACCAGAAATACGTCACAGGGAGAGATTTCCCGGCATTCATACTTATCCGTCGCGTTTTCGCGCGCTTGAAAATTTTCACTTTTCATTTAATCGCGAAAAATACAAATCGTAATTTAAAAATCTAAAAGCGTGAAATACGTACCTACTCCAGGAGTAATAATATTTCGATTTAGGCAATAAAATAATAATAGAAAACCACCCTATTATGTAAAATATATTCCCAGGCATGTCATTTTTCCAAAATTTTCCCGGACCCCCAAAATTAACTCAATTTTAATGGAGTAAAGGGGATTAAGCTCTACGGCCCCTATCTATCGATCGACAGTAAAAAAATAAAAAAGATAAAAAATACTTAAAAAAGTATTACCGTATACAATACAAATTTAAAAATAAGCTCTTCATCATCAGATAGAATAAAGCGTGGGTGCTAATTAGGTTTCTTAAGAACGAGTGAAGAAGAGCCTGATAAAAAATTTTTTTGTGCATTTTATACTGTTTTATAATAGTATGTGTTCATTTTATCATTTTTATTTTATTTTCTTCCTTTCAGCTGTGAAAAATGTAATTGATTTTTGTTACTCGCTTACGTTTTGGCATTGAACCTGAAAATATCGAATCTAAAAAAATCGTACTTGATATTATTTTTTTACAAATAATTAAGTGAGAATTATAAAATAATTGAAAAACAAAAGTTCGTCATGGACTGGGATTTAAATTACTTTTCTGATAATATACCAGTGCAGGTTACAACAATTGTCAATACTGTAGCAGAGTTCATCATCCCAATTTGCTTCATTGACATCAAATAAATATTTACATTCTCTAATGCTTGCATCATATAAATTTTTATCATTGAAACTTTTGTATATACATCTTATTCTTTACTCAGTCAAAACTTATCTGAATGAAAAAGATAGAGATGTATCAAAATTAAAATGTAATCAATATATTGGTATAAATTTATGCACAGGAAAATGATTTTAGATATATATTTGTGTGTCACTTGATTGTGGTGCATTTTTGGTTCATTGTCAATTTATACGAGCATGATCTTCATAATTTGACGTTAAAATCAATTATTTCTTAAGAGCAATAGAATTCTCACACAGCGCAACAGTTGAATGGGAAAGACCGGAGTGACGAAGGCCTATTATCGCTCGCAATCTCGGGATAATGATTATGACGTCGATGACGCAATTGCGAGAAGCGTAACGCGGATTGACATATGTCGACTTCGTCGGGTGATTGGGTAAGCGACGGCACCCGAGGTCAAGGAAAACAAAGAAAAGGACAGCCAGAGAAACAAGGAAAACGATTAAAATCGAATTTAATTCATATAAACACGACTTTTCTTCAAAATGTGGCTTCTAAGTTTTTAAAATGTGGCCTGCTCCAGCAAATTACGACATACATTTTCTGTTATAATCAAATAATTATCTACATACGACAATATCCAACATTCGAATCAATATAGTGAAGAAGAATAATTAATACAAAGTTTTAAATTCTTCCAGTTATATGTTCCCATGGTATTCCAAAGGGAAAGAAATGCGCTATTTAAAACGAAAACATATTAATTACAATAGTTTACAGCTATGTCTTTGCCAATTCTAAACATTATTCATGCAAAAAAACTTGAAATTTACTTAGATATCACTTAAAATACTTTATATATAGATTTGCTTGAAATCATGATTCCTGTCCTGATCCGTGAGCGATAATTATGAAGGAAATGACTATTCCAATCAAAATAAACAGCAAAATTAAAGATTGTCGGAATCAGCCAATCAGACCCCCTTAATGAGCTCACGTGGCACGAGGCTTTGCTACTTCAATCTTTGTCGTATTCGCATCAGAAGCTTGGAATGCTATTGTTTACATTTACTCCGAGGACGACACCAACACATTTTCCAGGTTCTCTTCACCACGGAATCTGGCTAAAAGGTTTCCGGAAGCATTCAAAGGAATTGACAGGTAGTGGGGTGAAGAGTGAAATTTCTGCGGTGAAAGCTTCTTCCAGTTTGCACTTTGGTAATGTTGAAAATAGCGGAAGAAGCTAAGATGGGACTTGTGAGATAAAGTCTGGCGCGCGCCATTCCAAATCCCAGACGGACTGATACGATCGTCCTCCATTATGCCCAACGCACGAGTTCCCTTTTGCGTGATCTTCGTAACATCACGTGCTTATGAATGACAGGATCTCGTACCTAGCGTGTACATTGACATTAACAGCCACATAAATTTCACTAGGAACTATCACCTCTTAAGTAATAAAAATTTAACAATACCCACGGGTAGATACGAAGAGGAAGTAAACTGTCGCGACATGTCGCTAGGAAACAGGAAGCGGGCACTAACGCCCGCAGATTGATCCACGCTTTAAGGGGATTTGTGCTTGAGACTGATCAGAATTATTTCGATCGATTCTCATTCCGATCGGTAGTTTCCGATTGGTTAGCAACGCGAATGGAATTTGCTGGATTTGTAAAATTCTCACTCCGAGGACGATACGGAATCCTTGGAATGAGTCGTAGGAGTGAGAATTTCAAACAGAAAGAATTCCGGACTCATTGCTACCTATCGGAATCAACCGTTTTGCAAATGAAAACCAAGAAGTTGACCCATTCAGTTGGTCGACCAATAAGAACACTGCACCAATGGACCCACCTTGTTGGACGCCGTCCGGCGCTTGGTGCGCATACTGCTTCTCCGTGAACGGAAGCGGGAGATGCCGACGCGAACGCTGCCCCCGCGACGCAGGCCCCCAGTCCCGCCCCCACCGCCTCCGCCGTCCTCCGACGACCACATGTTCTCACACAGGGGATCGAACTACCGAACAGAAAGGGATGGAACTCCTCTCTACCAACAGTAAGGGGTCACACAACTCTACCACCGGCAGGAGACATCAACGCCTGCTCACGAGAGCAGCTCTTCAAACGAACAGTTCGCGTTGGAGAGCTAAACTGTTCTACTCGAACAACTTCCAGTTCGCCGAACACTCCAGCGGTGGCTTGCAGGGTAACATATAGATCACTTGAAACAGCTGCAGATGGCGTCGATGAAATGAACAGGTCTTTTAAGGCAATTGCGTTTCGAGGGAAGTGTGTTCACTTGACGAAAGTCGCACAAGACGACTGTCTTCTCCACTGACACGCCTCCAAATTGGTCGATATTTATCGAAATAAGTCGTAGGATAGAGTGCTCATGATTCTTTCAAGCCTAGGATTCGTTCTTTTGCAAAAATCCAAAAGATCCAGTGAGCGTGTCAAGAGGTAAGGTGATCGAGAATAATGCTTTCACGAAAACGAAGACACTTGGGGTTTCATTCTATTTCACTTTTCGTAAATTTCGTTTCAAGTGAGATAATCAACACCACAGAAAGTTCCACACCACCAAAATTTCCTTTAATCCAAGGCAAGACAGTCAAAACGTGGTTCCCTTCGCATCCCCATAGCACTCATCCTCCCGAGTAAGCAGTGAGGGCTTTCCACGTTGCGTTCTCGTCTTCGGGCCGCCACTTGCTCACGCGACGCAGTTGATTCGCCAAGTGGGGCGAAGCGCAGCGAGAAGGCGAATATATCCGATAAGGGCCGGACCGCAGAACCTTCCAAACGATGCAGTTGTTATCACAATAGAAGATCCACAATCGAAATCCAAACGAAGAGATGATTTCGGATAAATCGGTCGCCAAAAGGGAAAATTCTTCCGAGTCCGGGTAAAAATTTGATGTATTTCTTCACAACACTTTACCCAGGTCGTGAGTTTTCTTTTTTCCACGTTTCAAGCGTGGACTCGTTGTTCCAGTTCGTTGTTTTACTGTTTGTCGAAGGTGATATGTTTAAGCATACACTCTATGATTACGGCACCAGTGCGACGGATAAAGCACTTTTAAGGGGGTTATACTCTAGTTTGTTTCATCAAGAATTCCTCGAACTAATATCATCACAATATTACCCTCGCATAATTCGAACAAACCGTTAAAATTCATTAGCTAGACCGAAAATGGTGGCTAATTAGAACTCTGTCGCGACAGACAACGAATTAGAATTCAGGGAAACTGGTGAGTGTTAAGATGAGGAAAAATACTTTTCACTGGATCACAATAATCGCTGCACTTTTGAGAAGAAGCACTGGAATATAAGCTATATGACCTATCCACCTCTGTTACCTAAACGCATTATCCTATTAAAAAGGCCCTTGTTGCAAACAATATTAGTACCATAGCGATTATAAGTGCGTGAACATCCAAGTGCACAGATAGGGTGTAAAAAGAGTCGTTTTTTCGAGGGATTGAGCGAATTGATGGTATTGAGGCCAGAATGAACTCACTAGGCACGCATCCTCGCGATGGACTCCATCTAACTCGTTCGGAGGACTGAAACCGATCGTAGCGAGTCCACTCGGATCGACGCGATGCACCCGACTGATCTCATTAGAATCCGAGGAGCAGTAGGCCGCTCGCACCCCCCTCTCCCCTCCCACCCGCGGAGGACCGTTAAAAAAGAGGACGATCGCGGACTCGCCACTTATGACGACACGCGCGCTCGCTCCCTCGAGGCAGACGAGCCAGCGAAAGAAAGATACGGGCGTCAACAAAACGGCTCGGGAGTCTGTCTCCACAGGCAATGACGTTTCGGAAAAAAACCAAGACGAATGAGAAGGACTGGCCAACTGTATTACGGCACACTCCGAATGCCTCCCGTCGATTTGGATGCGTGAAGGAACCACGAAGACAAGTCAGTGAATAAGTTTGGCAAGGTTCGTACTACAAACACTTCCGAAAGAAAAAAAATTATTTCGACCTCTTGCAGTAAATCAATTATGACTGGGTTGAATTTAGGGTTACTAGATAAAAGTGATGCAAAAATGGCTAAGGAATATATTTAAATAAGATTGGACGATGAATAAGGTGGTGGAAGAAAAGGGTGAATGAACTATAAGAGGAAAGAAAATAATTGATAATTAAGAAGAGGCGACATACTACTCGGTGATGAAGATGACGGCACAAAACACAGTTATTCCTTTTAAGGAGAACCTGCTGAGGATCAGCTAAAATAGCAGGATACCTAATAATCATGAGATTATAAGTTCCTTTTCTATCCTTCAAAGAGCAGTAAAAGCCGATCTTGCATTTATATCATTACTCGAGCTTTACCACAAAATATCAACCTCGACTCAAAGTTTCAATTATGAACTTGTCAAACCCACGCAGCGAAATGGATGACAGGCCAATTGTATTATCGCAGGAGTGCTTCCAGCCGATGGAATGTGATTGCAGGGGGAGGTGACTGCCACGTGACAGCTACCTGGTCAGCGGGATGGACTCGTCCGTCACCGCTTATTCTGCGACACCCTCGGCTGTGTCGCCGACAATCGTTCCGCGAGGGAAAACCGGAAGCGCTCATGCAGCAGAAGCCACTTCCGGCGACAATAGTATAGAATCGATGGCACGCTGTGGAATTCCACTGCCTGCGAGCGGCGACCGCCTTTTAAAACGCAAACTGTCAAATGTGGCGAAACGAGGAAGACTTTATGGCAAACGCCCGTGACCCGCGCGTGAGAAGTTGCTATTTGTGCCACGAACCTCTGCGATGGGAGAAAACAACACACTGCGACGTGTTATCACAATGAAAAAAGCCTAAAGGTCAATGCCGTACCAGTGCGAAATGCCGAAGATAACTCTAGGATGCGACTGCTACAATTGTTAGTATTTAATATCGCTTTGGTAATTTTTTATTCGCAGTCTGAGTCCGTATTCTGTTTCATGCTCTTGATTATAACGTCGCGGGATAGTAAAGAATAAGAGGCTATTACTAGCTAATGTGTGATATATATTCGATCATAAGAAAATTAGTATATAGCGAATGCTGATCCGAAATACTGGCGCTACATAGAAAAGAGAATTGTGCGTCTGGCGCCGCGATGAATCCTGGACAGAAAATTGTTCCTAAAATAGTAAGGGTCTAGCCAGATTAACTTTAAATCAGTTCTCAGATGTGCAGGTAATCATTTCCAGCCAAGTCATCGGTTTTGTAATTACAGGGTAATAAATAAGCCACCATAGTCACTACGAATTCGGAGTTGTGGTCGTAAAATTATTTTATCTGCGACGTATGCTTACAATAAAATCTATAATCTGAGGGTTCCCTGTCTCTTAACTTTTCAACAGTTCTATTTACTAAGAAGAGAGGTGTCAGCGATGTATCAAATGCAAATAACAAGTCCGTGATGTTGTCACGAATTCCACCAACCTCTGCGAACTAGAAGAATTGATGATAACACTCTTGTTTCGGAGAATTATTCTCTCACATAAAGGTTTTTCTGATTAATAAAGGTTTTTCGTCATTATCAGCAAATGAGAAGTCACGATATTATAAATTAAGTCGAAATAACACACTACTAAAGAAGATGATGAATTCTTTCAGGCACCACAAAACTCTAAGAAGTAGTAAAACACAAGCACGACGTATTCTCAGAGTGAAAACTAGAGAGTCTGATGGTTATTTGAAGCAGTATCTACATTTTCAACCAGTCCAGAGCAGTGAAGACGGTTGATAATTCGATTCCTTGGGTTCACGACATGGCCAAGGTCAGCTGGCGAGATGGGGATTCACGGAGGAGGAACAGGTGCAGCGAAGTCAGAGGAATAAAGCGCTCTGCGTTGGAAGAATAAGATCCGCGCAACTCGGAGTGCCGGCCACTACACACACCGCCCAAGAGGAAACTGAACTCCAAAAGAGGAGCGCTTTCTCCTGTACAACTCCCCACCCCCCCAATCCCTATAAGGAGAAATGTGGGAAGGAGGGGAATATAATAGCAGGCGAACGCAGCGGTATCTGGCGGGCGGAGGCCGAAAATGGAGTGGAGAGCGAACAACCATTGTGCACTCGCCTCTGATTAATTAATACATAAACAAGAGAGATACTCGGTGTTTGCGCATGCGCCAAAGATGAAACGGCTAATTCCGAGATCACGTGATGGGTCTGACTGGCTGAGTGCAACAATGGCATTTTCTTTCACGTTGTATATTGTTCTATCATACATACACATGCATTATACGGTCGCATTACGGTAGACATGATCGCGAGAAGAAAATAAAGGAAATATATAGCAAAACAGAGAGATATAAAATGCCATTCTTTCCTCCCACTATTAAGGATAGCAACGGTGTCTCGATTAATAAAATAAATGACGTCACTCGCTACGACGACTCATTGCATGTTTATCATTTCCGATTGTTGTAACCGTGCATGGATTTACTTTGGGAATTACTAAAGCCTGAATCACACAATCGTTTGTTCCATCCCTCTTAGTTAACACTCGAGCGATAGCTTTTCGCAACCGGAAAAGTGATCGCTCAAGTCATCATTTTTCTGAATCACTCGGTCCCTCCCGTCGTCGCTTTTCGCATAATTTCCGATTTCACTGCTGGTTTTCATAGGACCCGCATCACGAAAATATATAGCGTGTTTATGTTTACCTCTGTCGTTCCCATGATTGTCAAACGTTGCGCTGCAATCGCTCCATACGGGCATGCGTTCTGATTGGTTGATATGGTGTTTCAGAGACGGTTTCAGCGACGGAAAAAGCGATCAGACGAATGGTGAAAAAAGTGATGGGAATCCTCATCATTGGAGTGATCGCGAAAAACAATTGCGCGCGATGATCATTTTCGAGTGATAACTCGAATGATCGCTGGTGTAATCACTCGAAAATGACGAAAATAAATGATCGTGTGATTCAGGCTTAATAATTGGAAAGTTTTGTCATTGCAGGAATGCGGAATTTTTTTCTTTTTCTTATTATGCGTAACATTTCATTACCGTGCTGTGTGCATAGTGGGAGTGCCTTGCATGTTGCATGCTGGTGATTGGTCACCCCTACAAACACCCTGGAGGTGACTCGCAGGGTAATATGTAGATTATTATCATTGAGTAGGAAATAATACATGATAAGCATTTGAATGAAAACTTCCTTATGTTCAACCAAACCACATGGATCGCATGCCAAAAAATGTACGATTTCAGGTTAGTGAGAGTGTGAAATAAACAAACGAAAACTCAGACATTAAATGGAGAATAAATCTCTTTTAGATATGAAAGAGACGATTTGAACACCGGAAAAAAATTCACATAACCTGACACTTCATTTGCTAGTTTTGTCGCAAGTCTCGGAATCAGTCTCAAAATATAGTCGTCCTATATCAAATCCAACATTTTTGAAAAATGGTTAAGTAATCTCTATTCACAAGTTATGATTATTGTTGATGGGCCGGCGAGCGCAATGCAGAAGCGGCGCGGCGTGGCTGGCGCTTCACCCGACACCTCACCTCTGGAGCGGAGAGGGACAGGATGAGCCGCAACAATGGGGCAATCGGACAACAATACAATACGCGAGCGCCATTGTTGCACCTCCGGATGTAAATGGAGAAAACGAGATAAGAGGGGCATTGGGCAGAGGTGGGGTGGGAAAAATCGCAGTTATGTGAGAACGACTGGATTAAGGAGGTAGCGCCGACGCAACGTGAAACAAAATAGATACTCAGGGCGTTTCGGAAAGCGTCAATGATCAAGTGAACTTGATTTCGAGTTGAGTCGATGAAGAACGACAGCAATCTCATACGACAATTTACAAACTGCCTCAAAATCAGGAGAAATCTAGCGTCATCGACAGTAAATGACTTCGGTACTGGGGGTATATTTTAAAATTCGATGATCATTGTTATAACTCGGCGATGACCGCTATAAGTCCTCTCCGTTGGAGGTGCTAGTTATTTCATTGTTATATGAGATCGCTGTTCTTCGTCATCAAGTGACCTCTGAATCAAATTAAATCAATTATGAACGCCTTCTAAAACGACATAAATTCATTTTTTTTCGTAAATATCATTTAGAAAATAAGATTGCTTTCAAAAGACGTATCCTTCGACGATAATAAGTCTAGTGAGAATGCCTGTCACGTAGGTAAGTCAACAAATGAATTCTTGACTTCACATTAAAATAAAAACAAAACGTAACAATAAGAACAACAATGTTTTTCCCCCTGGTTTATAATAAAATTCTACAACCGGCTTCGGTTGTTACATCATCAGGTCTTATGTGGTGATGACTGTGTAGCAATCGAAGCCGATCGTAGTTTTTTAATAGTAAACCATAGTAAAACACAAAGTTGGGTTCTCATTTTAACATGGAAAGAATCCGTCAAGTTAGATTTCCGTCTTTACATTTTAACTTCACACTTATGCCTCCAGTTTGAGTCAATTAAAGCTCCTTTTAGACCTGCCCGCCGACTGTAGAATTCGATGGCGGCGACGACTTTTGGAACCTCTACCACACAAATACGAAGGACATTTTGCGTGGGGAAAATTATACCGACAGAGTTTTTGCCGCCAATATTGCCAGTTTTGCCGTTTGTGTCTGTCTGTTCTGCTGGAATGTCATTTTTAGGACGGAGTTCATGAATGAAATATAATGAAACAATTAAATTAAAAATTTTCCGTCGTCATTTTCAACACAAAAGTCGGAGACGAAATACCTGCAGCCTGCTTCTCCCGAGTGAGTTCAATGTTAAATGCCTTTGAAACCTCCTACTAAAACCTCCCTCCGATAATTCTCAGAATTTTTCCCCTACCCGCCTTTTTTTTAACCGTAGCACCGCTTGAACTCCGGTAGGATCCAACGATGAAGGCAGATTAAGCAAATACAGAAAGAGCAAAGGGCGCCGTCGCTCGATGCGCATTTGACCATATTGTGAATAAGCTAATTGTTGTTGCTAAGAAGAAAAACGTGCGCTGGCGTTGCTTTGTGTCGGATTGCAAGAATTTTTAATACTCGGTGATATTGGTTACTATGGGGGGATATGGACGAGGAAAAGAAGAAAAGAAAAGAAGCGGTTTAGCATTCTGCTCTACAGTTAACTACAAAAATAACTCCGGTACGAAAGAATCGTTACCACCACTGCATAAACGCTCAACAATCGCCCACCGAATAGAATCCGCTCATCTAGATAGCCCTTAAAGTACTAGATGAGCGGATTTGATTCGGTGGGCGATTGTTGAGCGTTTATGCAGTGGAGGTATCGGAAGTGTACAGCTTTTTCAGCTTCTCGAAAGATCCAGTCAGGTAAGTGTGTTTCGTCAATGCTGGCTAGTCTTACACTCATCAAATTTCTTGGAAAAATTAATATTTATTCGATGTTTATTTTTGCAGGTGCATGGAAATTATAAGATCGGGTGAGTTACAATTTAATTATGCTTATTTTTTCGCAAAGAATGAGCGATTATTTGCTTTACTATTAAAGGCGCGGATACGTGATCTTAAAAAATTCGTTGTCTCTAATTTAAGGCGTTGTCTTACTTGAGAAAAGCCTGCCTTAATAATGATTGAATAGAAGCCGAAGTACTTACGATTAGTTCAGTGAACCTAATCTCCAATCACACCTTACTGTGCATTCCTCTGTTAGACATTACCCAGGGGTACCCCAAAGGAACGATCTAGTTTCATGCAAGGTAAGTATTGACACGGTTTATACTCTGTGGCGATGACTTTTGAGTCATTTCACATTTAGCACATTATTAACTTATTTTCAACATTAAAATCCCTAGATTCAAGCGTGATGGAGTGGAATTTTTCCATATTTAAATAAATACTTGCTATTTTCCACGATTATGTAATTTATTACGACCTAGGTTTCAAAGTATTTATTTCAATATTTTCAAGATGGTAGCAAGGCGAAATTCCCATTACAAGATTAAAATCATGTATCCTCACGGTATTCTCTCCATACTCTGTCATGAAGTGTTCAATTTGAACACCCTTTCGCAGTTATTGCGAATAATGGATCCTTCTTCACTCGCCACAATGAGTCACCACACTGCGGACACTAATGAAAACCGATTTAAAAGCGAGCAGCGTGACAATCTAAATCAAGCTTTTACAGAAAGGACCTCCTCAATGAAGTTCCCTGAACTTTAATTTAGCGGGATAATTTTTCCCTGCGGTAGAACATGTTCCCCATGAGTGTCACGTATTGTTGAGTGGGCAGTCGCTCCGCTTTCGCTGTCGTTAACGCGTGTACGTACCACCGTCTCCATTGTGTACACACAAGTAAATCCCTTTCGGTTCTCATGCTTAACCCCTTTATCTGCCCGGTCCAAGCTGCTCTCCGCGAGCACAGAAAACGGAAGATTTCTCCGAAGGAAAGCCAAGCAGCACTTCCCTTTCTTTTTCCTCAGTCTCTTTCGCCAGGGAACATTCCCACGAGACGAGTGTACGACGAAGGTCGACCACTCCAACGAAATGGAAAACGAGTGAAATTGAAAAAAAAATACAACAGAATGGAGATTAGAAGGGCTCATATTATACCAAGTCGGACCAGAGGTAAATTAATTCTCCAAAAATACAAGCGTAGAAAGAGGAAAAATCATCAGAACTTTTTCATTTGGAGTTCGTTTAAGGGATCCATTGCGGTATTGATGCATGGAAGCTGACTGAAGCAGAGATTACAAGATGTGTAAACACTTAATCTACGGTAAGTGCGGTGTTATAGGAGTGTACATATGCAAGATGCTGTAGGGGCCTCGATGGTGGCGGAATAAAGTCCTCGCCAGCCAAATCATAGGTCGCGGGTTCGAGTCCCGCCTGAGTACGTTGCCCCTATTCAGTGATGGATGTTTGTGATCGTCCGTTGTTACTGCTATTAATACCTCCGATTTAATTGGCTAATATTACTTTATTTATATTAATCCAATCTGAAAATTGCTCACTTGGGCCATTTAAAGCGGAAGAAACCAACGAACAACAATCTAAGACGATCATAAGTTGAGATTTCTTCAAGGTAATGAAGATAAATAAAATAATAAAATGGTGAAAATCAAATACATCAAAGGAATTAGTTAGTCCTCAGTGGAGTGGGAAAAAATTAAAGCAGGAAAAGGAAAATTCAAAGAAAAAGACGTGATAATTTTTATCGGCAATACTATCAGATTGGAAAAGACAACAGTCAATTGAGACAAATAGTCGGCAAAAAAGCTCCTGGCAGCAGAAGATAGAATGATGAAATAGGAGTATATAGGATGATGATAAAAAAGTTACAGAAATTGATTCGAGAATAGAGAAAACATAATTTCTCGGCTCCATCCCTCAGCTTTTCGATAATGCGCAGTCACAAAGATCGCATTTGTTTTATATTTACTCTGAGGTGGTGTCAACCAGAGCTAGGTAACATTAGGCATTGCTCACGTTGAGTAACAAAACTTGCATCCTGCTAAACACGCAAGAGGGATTACTGAAAGAGGCACGAATATTACAATGGAGGATACTACAGTCGGCATCCAAATGAGTTTTTCCTCACCTCGCGTATAAATGGGTTTACAAAAGTCGCCACTCGCGTCTCTGACGCGATCAGTATTTCAAGGAAAAATATGCAGTAATTAGGGCTATTAACCGAAATTTACATTCGTGATGACATGATCCATCAAAGTCATAATCTTTTAATGATGAAGCTCAGGAATGTAAACATTATTTAGTTAATGTTGAGAGAAAGCGGATCGCACTGCACTCATGGCCACGCCGCGGGCATTTTTGGAAACCAATTAAAATGCGCCTAGATTAGCGAAAAAAATCAAGCTTCAACGGTTGCCTTCAAAATTTTCGAGTCGACCGCGAACGAAAGCTAATGGCCAATGACATTGAGAGAAGCGACGTTCGCGACCGTATCATAATAGTAACACACGCGCGCGACAATGAAAGTATAAAAAGGAGAAATTGCGCGGGAATGAGATAGCGGCGAGCACCGCCATTTTGGTTCTTCTGGAAAGCCAAGTTTCCCTTAACGCGTCCGCACGACAATGAGAACAACAAAGGATGACCACAGGTGAGGTAGCGTTGACCTCGGCGCGGCAGTCACTCCGCGAGCAACTATCGCCGCAGGAATGCAGGCAGCGACACGATGGATGCTAAGAAAAAAAACTCGTCAATGGTCGCAACAAAAGGAGATTCATCTCTCAAGAGAGAGTTCTCCCAACGCAGTCCCGCAGTCATTAAATGTAAATACTCCAGAGACGCATATTTCTCCGAGAAAATGCTCTCTCGGTGATTCAACCCGAGGGCTGGTTTCGATGGCAAACTGTGGCTGGCTGAGAAAACACGCTGGGTCATCATTCAAGGGACTTTCCTACGAAGATTAATTGCTGAAGATGACTTTCATGTGTTCTAATGAGCACATACGTAGGCCCGTTTCTCCAAGATATTTGTTTTCAGACATATCCATCTCAATAAGGTTTTCTCGCCCGGATAGAAACCACGAGAAAACGTTTTTCAGTCTAGGAAAGCACCAGATCTTTCTTGACATATCTAACCGCACATCCTTAGCTAATTAAATTAGTACAGTTATACACCAATAATGGTGGAATGATGACCATTTCAATCATTTAAATCATTCTCCGTGATGGTTCCAGGGATGAAAATCACATCCTTTTTTATCACCACTCGGTACATCCCTTTTTACGTCGCTGAAACCATCGCTGGTACCATATTTGAGTCAATGAGAACAAACGGCCTCTAACGGCGATCGTCGTGTGGTCTGGGTTTAAATTGGATTGTGATGTCTTCTGACTTCTTTTAATCCCTGGCTTAAGTTTTACGCCCTTGCGTTCGTCATTAAAAAATACTTCTTCGTCATCTGTTTAAAATATCTTCCTGTCTACGGAATCTGTCGTGGAATGTATCTTTAAAAGATATAATTTCTTTTATGGCTTGATTTTCTCTGTCTGCTCGGTAGTTCTGACTACTTACGTCCTTACTAAGTGCTTCGATGCGGTTTTCTTCACTACATCTTGAGCTGCTGTCTCTTTGCAGATGGAATATACTGCTCGGTTTCCCAACAATTGTCTCATATAAAAAATTGACCTTAGGTGTCTCCTTTCTAATTTTTCATTCTTATTTATCTTGTCCTTTGTTAGTAAGCCCCACCACGACGGTGCCGCGTACGGTAGAGTTGACTGTATAAAGGATGTATAAACTATTGACTTTGTTGCTACCGGCGTGGCGTTACTTTTTAATATGGGGCTTAGAGACACCCTTGCCCCAATATATTTAGACATGATCTTTTCCAATTGGTGTAACCACCCAACTTGTGCGAATACATGCACAGAAAATAGAACCTGTTCTAATTTGGTTCATGCATTCGTACAGTTTCCGTTCCGGTCCAAAAAAGTCATTCATGCAAACAGACATCAACTCGTGCATGTTAATGAACCGTGTAACCAGGCCTTTAGAGACAAAAGGATAGAATGTAAGCATTTGAAGTATGGTACTATACGAAAATATTGAAAATACCTGGGTTACAAACGATGTGCAGCTTTAATGTATAAGGGAAATACGGTGTTCAATTAGAATGCTAAATAAGAGAAGGCCCTGTATTGTATTGGCTAAATACTCAGGCAAGAAATCT
Organism: Ischnura elegans; assembly: GCF_921293095.1. Classification (NCBI taxonomy): domain Eukaryota; kingdom Metazoa; phylum Arthropoda; class Insecta; order Odonata; family Coenagrionidae; genus Ischnura; species Ischnura elegans. The sequence continues at coordinate 83,388,081 of NC_060253.1, read as the reverse complement.
TATTTATTTATTTCCGCTATAATATAGGTACGAGTCACGCCACACTAAGAATACCAACAGCGGCTGAATAACGTGTAAAATAACTGGATACGCAGTTAACGAAATGGCGTTGCGGTCAAAACCATATTGGAAGGTATATTAGAAGGAAAAAACCATTAGGGCAGACCTAGACAAGAACTTCATTGGACATTTGGTGAAGAACTTTGGATGACAATCGTACAAGTTACGAGAAAAGATTGGCTCACGACGGGCTGAAGTGGAGGGCTGTTGTAGACCAATCCTAGGATTGTATCCTGAGAGGAAGACCAGAAGATATTGAAAGGGTTGACACGCGTGCTCATTCGTGAATAGCAAGTGGCGCGCATAATAGGGTCCCCTCTCCCTGTCGGCTCACGCCTCGGCACGCTTCGAAGGCACGCGACGGACCGGAAGGAAAGACATCACGATGCCTCGCTGCCAGACCGCGAAATATGTCATTCCTTCCTTGTACTGCTTCCCTCCGGATACAGGCCCAAAGACCTACATTGAAGTAATCGAGAGGTCATGAAAGCCACATTGGACCGACGCTTAAAACTTGCTAATGCAAAGGAATAAAGGACTTTAACGGATCAGTGACACTTAAGCATTTCTCCAAAAGTTCCAATATATTTAAGATGTCGTTTTTTCCAATTACGATAAGGGACCAAATTATCTGCGATAATTTAGCTCTAGGATACCTTTACCCGGACTTGGTAAAATAGGATCTGCATGTATAGTTAATAACCTATTATATTTGTAAACAATAATTATCTGCATGATTTTTTGGCATGATATACATCTACATCTAAACATCTACATCATACCCTGCGAGCCAACTCTAGGGTGTTTGGAAAAGGGTCACCAATCACCTACATGCAGCATGCAAGAGGACCGCCACATGCACACCGCACGGTCATAGAAATATTACGCATACTAGCAAAATATACATGCATATTCATAAAAAGAACTTGCCAATGGTTATTAATTCCTACATTAAATACATGTAAGGTTGGAACTATGGAAAAAAGCATGCAATGAGTCATCCTAGCGAGTGACGGCATTAATCCTGGTAATTGAGACAACTCAAGCATGAACTTACTACGCTAACTTTTCTTCTTCTATTACTAACTAATGGCATTATTTGCACGGTAGCATGTTCGTGTACTTGGCACTCTGCTGGTTTCTGGTCTGACCGCATCTCGCAGTCTTGTGTGCTTGGCCTGTGTTCGGCGAACGAGTGCTTGTCTGATTTAGGCTAGGATTAGTGCTGCATGCCTGGTGTGGAATCTTACCTTGGTGTTGGCTTGCAGAGTACCTCTTAGGTGTAAATGAAAGCGTCTTATTTTGCTTTTTTTTAGCATTTAAGGATCTTATATTTAAAGGTACCCTTATTTTAAATACTGAGAAGGTGATTTGGGGGGGGGGGATCGGGATGATATGATGGCTTTACATCCAATGGGCCCGGGTTCAATTCCGGGATATGGAAGAGAATTTTCAGAGACTGCCCCGATCCCAGCTTGAATTCTATGTGGAGGAAACTTTGAGCACAACACTGCGAACGTCGCATGGGACGTCAAGCGGTGGTCGCCTTGGCGCCTTTCGTTAAGAGCAGCCTAATGCCGACGTTGGATTTCTCTTCATACTTCCATTCCTACCCCTCCCTAACGGCGCAAAAGACCTAAGCTGTCACAAATACCACACAGAAAATTTGGGCTTCCCTGAAAAAATTGGGAAAATTTGGGTAAGCTCTACCCTGACCTATCCAAACCAAGCTTCAAGTAGAATCACGGAGGGAGTGAATCTGGGCTTAATTGTTTCCTTTAAATCGCCTGTTCGAGGCCGAACGTCGTTAAATAATTTTTAATTATTAAATTATGAACCTCATTCTACGTTCGCAGGCGGAGGAGCGAAATTGAATTGGCCTCTCATCTGAGAGTCCTGCATTCAAAACCCAGGTGAAGCCATAAAGACACGCTCAAAACAAAAATCCTCCTCCTGTGAAATGACCCAGGAAACGGAATTTATCCCCCTATCTTGAATGTGAAAATTTTCGCAAGTTAATGGCTTAGTCATGGGTTGTGCTCCACCTAGCCCAGCAAACTTCCGGGCTGAATCACCGAACGTGTGACCTCCAGTGAATCATATTTACAAAGACAAGGAATAAACCTTTCCTCGGAAGAAAATATTTGCTACATAAGTATATATCTGTAGAGATTCATCATAAACATTGAAACTTTGTGGAAATAATTTTAGGAGTGGAAATTACGAAGTGATTCAGTGAGTGCACAAGTTCCACGTGTGTACATCAGCCACATGCCTCAAAGTTTAAGCACATTTTAGTATCGATGATTAGTAATCTAAAGGAAGAAAGGGGTTTGCGTACTTTCCGATTATTATTCATTTCAGGAAATTCTCCAACGGAAACCATTCTTGAAATCATTTTAATCATCTTATCTCGAAGCCGTCACGAATGTGTAAAAAGTGGATTAGAATAATCAAAAGTAGGTGAACACCACGAAAAGAAACTACTTTCAGCAGTTTATTGCATATGCATATCTTTGTGTTGGATTTCGCGTAGTGGTGAAGATTCAGCGGATAGGTTTACGAGATATGCAGCACGTGTGTGTACTCAGTATATCTTTGTAGACAACAGTTTCGCCAGAATTGCAGCTGACTTCTTCAGACTAGAACTTCAGCATGGACTGGAACTTATACTGGACATTTGGTGGACGTCCTTTGATGCTAATCGTACAGGACTAAGATAAACCGGCTATGTTAGAATAATCTTATTGTTAGTATTGTGACCCGAGAAGATGACCAAGCTTCATCGACCCAAAGGAGACAGCTGTAATGCCGGCGAAACTGGTGTCTACATAGATGAACATACGAGGTGCATATCTCGAGCATAACCTCTCTGCTAAGTTTTTTTTCCTATTTCAAAACAGGTACTGAAAATGCTGCACGACGTATCCTTCCCCCTCTCCGTAATCATACAAAATCCGAGAGATTAAAAAGTATAATTTGTTGTGTTCCACACAGTATTTATGAAAAGACATTTCCACGTCATCATCAAGAGGTGATCAAGTAGTTATTATATAGGGTATTACTCATATGTAGGATCTCACGACCATTGTACGGGGGAAAGGAAGAGCCTTCCAAGGACGGTGGTGAGTAGGTGTGCACTGCAATGGTTGAGAGACCCTACATATGTATATATACCGCCATCTGTATAACTATTTAAGACTCTATATTTATTTATTCTCCGCCATTTTATAAACGTAATTTATCTTTGTCATGTTGATATTTCATAGTTTATTGGTACCGTGGTGGCCTGGCGGTAGTTTTACGGTTTTTCCGCCGTCCTTAGGGTGAATGCCGGACCAACACCACTCCCGTACCAGTGTTTATCCCCGGTACTGCTGAAGAAGCGTAAGCCTAAGCTGTTCCACGAGATGATATATTATTGTTATTTTGATAAGTTTGTATATTCTATGTATTGTAATTTCTCGTGGAATAAAGAACTGTTGAACTGAACTATAACTATTTGTTCACCTCTTGATAATGACCTGAAAAGGCTGAAATCGGTCGAGTCTTTGAACACTTTCAAACCCAGAGATAAATCTGGGAGAAAATTACATTTCAAGACTTCTTATTTAAAAAAAGTAAAACTTTTCTACTCAACCATAATTATCGTGACAGCTGGATATTTCACCATTAAACTTTACAGCACAAAATAAATCGTAGTTTAAACCTTTCCTGAATAGAGCTGAAAAGGTATCCATTTTTGATGTTTTTTAGAAGCTACGTTGGGTTTAAATGGGTTAGTAAATACCGTGTGGAATACAACAAAGTTTACTTTTTAATCTATCATGTTACGATTAAACAAAGTAGCTTCGCAAACCTTTGATTTCATACAAAGACCGATGCACAACTATTCCAAATGAAATAAAAGAATAAACATTTCTAAGGTTCACTTGTGAATTTAAATAGGCATGACCCGGGTTTCGTAACGTAGTTACATCTTCAGGTGTAAGAATGATCTGAAAATGTAACTACGTTACGATACCCGAATCGTGCCTATTTAAATACACAATTGAACCTTGTAAAGTTTTATTCTTTTATTTCCAATATGGAGAAGTTTCGCATAGTTAAGCCTGAAGTTATCAACTATATTCCAAATGCATTCATCCTTTTCTAGAAAGTCATGCATAACAAAAACACGCGGTAGAAATCCCGAAATACCATAATGTCCAGCCAGTCCGCGGAGGCCTCCCCCTCGCTGGTATCTCTATCTTGTCGTGATGAGGGGGCTTGCGTGCCTAAGTGAACCTGAGAGCTATGCCGGCGGGAGCAAAAGCTCCTGGTAGGGACACCCAAGCCGGACAGGTCAAAGGGGATAGGCCCGACAAAAAGAGATACCCTGGTCCTCCAGGTTGGGGGTTGGGCGTGGGGCTAACAATCCCACAACGTAAAAAAAATGTTCTGTTACGAAACCCAAGGGAGGCCAAAGCCCATACCGGGCTGTAGTGCCAAGGAAGAAGAAGAAGAAGAAGTCCGCGGAGGCCTACTTTCTAACGCAACCCTGATAATGTCTCCCATAAAAAGAAGCAAAATTGGCCACTTAGAACTCAAGAAGCCAGTAGGTGCCCACATACATCCAAAATAAGGAAAAGACCTCTCGCAAATAAGGACTCCGAAGTTTTTAATGACACATTAATTTCGTTCACCCCACGCTTTATTATGTGAATAAGAGCTATCAAATACTAACTTTTCCTTTCGCGCGCTAGCCTTGGCCTTTAATGCCTCGAAAAACTTTCGAAATATCCCCAAGAGTGGACACACTTAAGGAGGAAGCCGAATACGGTACCTAAGAAAAATGTCCAACCAGTTCGCAACAACAAAGTGATTTTTGAAAGCGGTCGGTCAAACATTCCAACCAGTTTCCAAAATGAAGTCAGTTCACATGTGGAACAGGAGTGGAGGCGAAGTTTCTTATCTGTGAATTGTGGCTGCACGAAAAGACTCGGGAATTTTATACAAATAATATTAATGAATCATTGAATAAATGACTTAAATTTCAATAGTTGAAGCCATTTTGAGACATGTATTGCGATATGGGGAATTTCTCTAGATATACAAAGTACATAAAGATTGATTGGCATGGATAGAGGTGAAATTTTTTTATAAAAACTCTTACTGAGGAACACAATATTTTATTCGTAGATAGATAAAGAGATTGGATTATCATGGGAGAGGACTATTTTTTAAAAAGATTAGCAAATTAGATGTAAAAATACATATGTAAAAAACGGTAGGTATACCTCTAAACTGCAAACATATAACTAATGTATGCATGGTAAAAGGATAACAAAGTTAATTGTACCCGACAAAATAAATTGTAAGCCAAATCACTGAAAATATCTAAATGGGGTGTCAGGAGTTGAAAATAAGTTAACATATTAGTAGATTGAGGGATGAAATATTTGTAATACGATATACTCGTATATTCAGATGGTAACGTAAACTTAGCAAATGTAATGCACCATTACATCTTTCTAACTTTTCTAGGAAATTTTCGTTGAATCACAAAAATGATTCTAAATGTGAGGGGAATTCGTACTTTTTTTTAAGTTAAGACATTTTAAAATATCATCCCAGAGTTCAAAGACAAAATTGCACAACATTTTGGGAAAATATATTATAGTAAAAAGTTTTCAAAAAATATATTATACAATACGAAGTTTGTTTTTGCTAATATACTACAATTTTCGCTTTTGCCATTACAAATCTAATAAGCAAAAACTACAAACACAATTGTCCAGGATAATTACTCACGAAGAAAATCGGGAGCGACGTCACGTTACATCACTTCACAAATCAAATTACTCACACTTTGCGAATACAATTGATAAGTACTTAAGACGAAACATCGAGAGCGACGACGTGTACCTACGATCGAATGCCACTATTTCCATTACAGGACTATCCTTTGTTTATCGTCGTCAACAAGAATTGTTGTCCTTTATTGACTCCCATTGTTTTTCTCCCGTCGCACAGTGGGCCAAAATCCAAAAAAGCTGGCCAAAAGTCGAAAAATGAAGTTAGCGCAAATCAACCAAAAACAGTTGGTATTCATTATTAAGCATGTACTCTATAAGATAGGATACCATACAGAGCATGGAATACGTTAATATAATTTTTACAGCTGTTTAAAGTAGAGCATGTCGGAGTGATTTTAGCGACCAAATTTTTTCCGTTGAAAATAGCTAAATTTGTAGCTTGATTACAGTGTCGTTGTTACGAATATTGGTTTCAATGTATTTTTATCCATAAAATTGGTCTTCATAAAATGAATATGGACAGTTTTTGTTTGATTTTACTTGTTAATTCATATTTTTATAATTTTTCAAAAACTGTGTTGATTTTTCATTGAATTTCATTTTTAACGGCAATTATCGTTTGTTTATACATCAGAATACACGGAGTTATTTGCACTGTGAGATAGGCAAAAGCATATAGAATAATGTCCAGAATGCAGTTTTTGCGATAACTTGCGATCCTAATTTTAACAACCATATTTCTGTGAATCCACCCCAGCCGCACGGTCCACTGTGGCGGCCACGAAACGGCGGCGGGACTAAGCGAAGAAAGGATATGATATCCGTGCATAAAGACTACGGAATACTAAAAGTCCAATGACATTTGTCACTTGAATACATATTTTATGAATAATTGTCATATTGTTTTTGCACATTATACTGTAAATGGCTAAATTCAACGAACATCTTGTCGCAAATAACAATTTCTTGCTATATTGGTGACTGGCAATTCTACGATTAGGTCATTGGAAGGTTTCTCGGCAGAGTTATGGCTAAAATATTTTTGAAAGGATTTTCTCAGAATTTCGGATTTCCCTAAAGCGTCATGGGCAGGCTGCGGTCGAGGGGTTTAGGAAGGTCATGCACGTGCAGCGACAGGCGCCCACGCCGTATGGTTGAGGATTTGCGACCCTCCGTACTTACTGGCCCGACAATGCTGGTTTTACAACCTTACCAGTAATGACTCTTTTCTACTTCCCATAATTCATCGGTAGCTATCCCAAGTTATGCTTTTTACACTTTTTTGTCTCTTTTTGCCGACCCTTACCGCCACTTGTTCCGACAAATGGAATTCTTAGTTAGGGTTTTTCGGTTGTTTTTGCGTACCACATCCGTCAGTTGTCCTAGAGAGAGTGTCGAGTGAACATCCACTATAACACTGGATTAATCTGTTCAACGTCAGAAGCGCTTTAAAAGAGGATATAGTTACCTACTTGTTCCTGGGAACCAAAGCCTCCTTGCACCCGCCTCCGTTTCGTTGTGACTTCAATAAGTGTTCGTCGCATCCATCGAAAAAGATTTTACTTTCCATTGTAGCGAGAAGCAGTTCGAAGTTAAGCAAAATTTTTAAAATGATTCCTAGTTGTAGTCCGCAATTTTTTTTGCTACCCATGTAAGAATGATGATAGTTCGGATTTCGATGGAACTGATTACCTGATATTTTTAAATGTCTTTTTGATTCAAGTTTTTGACAGTGAAATTATTAGCTAGTATTTCTTCAATATTGAAATTATAAATTATTATGGTCTCTGCCACCGGTTTACATTTATGTTGCATTGCACTCAACTACTTATTATTTGCGGTGACTTTATGGTATGTACCCTTATCTGACGGTTTTACCCTTGGGTCTTCGCGCGGAGGCCGCGTGCGGACGGTAATAAACCTAACGGTTCGCGCGCTTTCCTAGCCCTTTTCACTCGGCGGCTGCCCACTTGTGTCCCCAGATTTGTTCTTTTACTTTGAACACGTGCAAATTTTTCCAATCTAGAAATTAAATTTTCCCAAAATAAGCCGTCTAAGCGATTGGCTCGCTCATTTCTAGCCGAGTCAGTTTCCTTTCAGTATTCCTTGTCGAATTGCCGAAGGACGTCCACAGAGTAGTTGCTCAGTTATGGATACAACGACAGTGACTAGTCAGGGTTTACATAGTGTCGTCTTGGAAAATAGAGAGGGAACTATTCACAAAGTTTTTATAAATGGAGCGGGAATCGTGAAATATGACATTCTTCCTATTGGGCAGCTTTCCGAAGAGGCATTGGAAGCCCGACACAAGGATTAGAACATTAGAAGATTAGAAAAAATCGGGTAAAACATACCAGAAAAGTTGACTTTTTGACTCAAAATTTACCTTATGCAAAACTATTTGATAGCTTTAACGTTGTTAGCAGTAGAAAAAATTCTATTTTTCCCTTGATATTTCCTGAGCAGAAGATAGGCGTGCCCCTGTAGAGTTTGCTTCCCGCATCACATTCGCCTATTTTAATTGTTATCGCCCTTCTAAACAACATTTTGGCCTACATAATCCTAAATAAGTTAAATTGCACATTTAAAATACACAATTTGTAAAATGTTTCGTTAATTTACAAATAAATTAGACTCTAGCGACTTTTGGCCAGCTTTTTTCTACTCTAGCCCACTGTGCGTCGTCACGGAAAATTGTAACAATACCTAATGCTAAAAATGGCTGGATGGCGCCCGCAATTACGCTGTGCAGACGCAGAAGTTTGTAGCACAAGCAGTAAGAGTCGCGGAGGTTTTTGTTGAGAACAGGGAGTGTTTGAGATGCACTAGGGTAGCAGCAGCCCTAATATCTTTGCGATGTAGCAGCGATGACCGTTAACTGTCAACCCCAATCACCGCAGACCCATATACTATCACGTGGTCTCGTGATTCGTGGCTTCCCGGTGCGAGTCACGCGGGTATCACGACCGACTACATTAGAGACAGCGATGAAGACAGATGCACGAAAGAAGTCTGGACCGCATTTACTTATTCGATTCAATCAACGCCGGGCTCGGCAATCTGTTGTCGGTCTCTAGGGCAACGAGAGCGAAGGGAGGGGGAAGACTACAAGACCGTTGGTAAGACGTGGGTGTAATAATTTCGGACAAGCCCAATTCTCAGTTCAAATATCATTCTCTGTGGTTGGCGGTTGTGCGATTCTGGACGAAAAAAACACGGCTCAGCGGACACTTCAAAAAAACGGCGCTCAGAGCCGAGGGGGCAACGGATAAACTCGGGTAACGAAGTCAAATCACGGCATACTGATTTTTATGGCTTTAATAAAATATATGAACTATAGACATCTCACAGGACGATTAAAAAATAATTAAATTGTAAATTTTGATTACACTGCTGGCAGAGATAAAGAGGTTGCAGATACTAAAAATAAAAAAAAGAGGAGAAAGTCTCTCCCAAAACCAACATCTCTCAGAACTTTGTCGTTTGAAAAAGACTTTGAAGCCTTTATCCTTTTTAAGCAAGTTCCAAGGTAAAGTTTCGTAGTCCGAACGGGTCAATGACATGTCTAGGCGTTTTATATATATGCTTATAAGTATCTAACATCGAGGAACGATTCAAATGTCATTCCAAACATGTACGCTGCCAAAAATATTTTTCGTGGGGTAGGGGAGAACGGGTTCTTGTAAGATGTGCGGGTGGTCCACACAAATGTTTTTGTCAATTCGGAAAACCATGCATTTTATTGAGTCAGCTATAAGTTATTCGTGTGCAAATCCTGTAATTTAAATCATATCGTTTATTATAAGCAAACATGATGAAGTGTAAATACATATTTCAATAAAATTAAACACTGCGCTTTTTTCAAACAAAAGCATAAAATACACTAAAAATTTAAATAATAAGCTTTTCATAATTCTTAAAATAAAGCGTGTGTGCTGATTAGGTTAATTACAAATGAGTGTAGATGAGCTTGATAGGAAAGGATTGCCACGCAATATTAATATCTAAACGTAATCAGCACCCGCGCTTAATTCTCCATCGTTAAATGCCCTATTTTCGGGGTTCTGAAGTCAAATATAAATAAATAGAAACTAATTTTTATGTAAAATTTACACGAAAAAAATAAAAATGAGATATGGAGATAAATTTCTCTTTAATATATTTTGAGCATGCTTCCGTTTCGTACCTTTCCTTGAAACCATTAAGCGCGTTCGCGCTAACCGATTTTCCGTGTTAAGAGTCTTTGCGCCCCACTGTTTGTTTCCCGCGGTGACGAAATAGGAATTGGTGACCTTAGAAATGACTTTTGTGCCTGAAACCTAGCTTCAGTTCACGGAGTGTTAAACGATACAATGCTCAGGCGTCTTCTTACCACCTACCTCTCTACGTTTTGACACGTAGGATCCACGAATATTACAATAGAGTATTCCCCAGACCAGGGGCGCGGCTAGGGATTAAGGCTGGGGTGTTTAGGTGCAACTAATACCGGGGTGTGTGGGGGTATGGAACACCTACCAGGATAAGCGGTAGGTGCGAGATTAATAAATTGCGGAATTTTAAGATAAATGGTTCAAAATGGTGAGTTTTACGGCTTTCTGAGGAATATTTTATTAATCCTTACACTATTCTCTTATTTTATTAATCCTTACACTATACTACGCGATCATGAGAATAAAATAAAGAAATAGACTGCAAAACAGAGAGATTTAAAATGTCATTCTTCCCTCGCACTATTAAGGATAGCAACGTTGTTTCATTTGATAGGATTAATGGCGTCCTTCGCTAGGATCACTCATTGCATGTTTTTTCATAGTTCTAACCTTGCATGTATTTTCTCTAGGAATTACTAACCATAAGCATTTTTTAAACTAATAAGCATGTATATTTTGCTATGACCGTGCGGTGTGCATGTGGCGGTCCTTTTGAATGCTGCATGTTGGTGATTTGTCACCTCCTGCCAAACACCCTAGAGGTTGCTCGCAGGGTATTATGTAGATGTAGATGTAATATCAATCTAATTAAGTAAAATGGATTGAACTGAAAATTTCTCTGAGCTCTGGGGGGGGGGGGGGGTTCTCCCCCAAATCCCCCTCGCTACGCCACTGCCCCGGACGGTTGTGTTGTTACCAACCACGCATTTCAAATGAAATTACTAAAGTCACCGCGCGAGTCGCCGTCGGACGCAGCCACTCCATGCCAGAATATCACTTTTGTTTTCTTTTACGCCAGTCTTAGTACTTATCACATAATCACCGCGGGGAGGCGCAAATATTCGGGCTGTACCGGTGAGTCAAAAACTCACGCCAACCAGCCAGTTGACGAAAGCAATTGAAAAAAATGACGAATGTGTACCGCTGTCAGTAATATATGTTGTTTGTGTGGAATGAGAAACTTAAATCTAATAAATTTGAAAAAAATAAAAACAAATATGCGTTGAATTCCAAATTCAAAGTTATTTATTGAACTTTATTGCTTTTTATTTTTTCTTTTAATATCTTTTTTTTCCGACGGAAATGATTTCAATTGTAATTCTCTTTTTTATTTTTTTTTACATTTGAACAGTGCAATAATGCGTTGCAGCGAATGCAAAAAGGGAGCAGTGATTGAACTTACACAGAAAAATTAATTACAAATAGTACCCTATGATTAGAACCAGCACTAAAACAATCATCATTTCATACAACATAGTCTATTCATACGATTTTCTTGCTATTAAATGCAAGAAATTAGAATTCATTATTTTGGGGCGTAAAAGTAAAAGAAATTTGGCGGAAAACTTTATACTCAAATATACCCTAAGGTTACTGCCCACTTTTAATAAGTTGATGACGTCGTATGAGTTCCGGGAATTCCGCCTCACCTCCAGCACCTCCAGGTCAGAAGTGGATTCTGCCATGCCACGCAGGAACATCAATTTTGTTTTCTCTGACACCAGTCCCAGCCAAAGGCTATCTCCAATTCATTTCAAGTAATGTTATTTCAGGTTAATTTATCACATTACGTCTCAGTATGACGTATTGGTAATTAAGGGGAGGGGACATGATTGGGTAAAAAGGCGATTTGAAAGGTTCGGTCGCTTAAGTTTGCAGTTGCTACGTGTTCCTAAAGAGTGGGTTGTCAGTTGCCAGAGGAGAATTTTCAAATTGGATAAAATTAGATTCTAATTTCTGTAGGTATGGAAATGGTGCGGAGATCTTTGCGTGAATCCTTATTTCGAATGAACAAAGGCGCGCCAACCAACTTTCTGATTATTGAATTTTCAGTAGATTGTATTTTCTGTTGGTATGAATTCGCAGACAACAGCCATACTGGTTAAGCGTACTTATAATTGGTTTCATAGTTCTCCAGGGTTTGGTTTTACAGTGAGAGTTTTGATCTTTTAAACAAAATTGGTTCTAGTGCTTCTATAGAGGCTTTAGTGGGGGCCCGGGTTAAGCGAATCTAATGTCACGGTTAAATTTTCCATTGTTAGTGATTTATATTGGCGATGATGTGATCTGATCTGTTAAGTTCATTACTTTTCAATTTTATTCATCGCGATATTAAGTAATACATGGTAAATACTAAGTATCGCTCTGTACTCACTGCCTCACAGCGGATAATTTTGAAAACTGATTCAATTGCGCAGTGAGTGCAAAAAAAAACAAGTTTCAACGGAACGGATGGGGTCCTCATGACTGAACCAAATTCAACGCATCGCACGGAGACCACCGAGATAACTAGCGTAGGTATATATGAATTTTTACCACTTCAATTACGTCACCTTGCAACTTGTGGGAATTCTTTTTTTGTGATGTCTAGGGTGTTGGCTCCGCCCCGCCCCAAGTAAAAACATTTCGAAATCTCATAAAGGCACCAACAGACGAAATAAACTCCGTTGAGATGTCGCGGAATTTTTCCATAGATGAAAAAAAAACATTTGGTAAACTCCACAGTTGGACTTTATTACGACGATCTAGGTTTCGACACGTAGTTTCATCTTCAGGTGCATATAAAATTTCGGAGGTCACTTACATAAACCGAACCTAGAAGGAGAGGGGATTAAGAAGTATGGGGAGAAGATAGGGAAGAGATATGAGCTTGCGTTTAAGTGGTTATTGTTCATCTACTCCTGTGGAATCTGTAGAAGTGACGTATCATATCAATCTGTGGAAGTGACGTGACATATCCCCTAACCGAACCCCTTCATAGTAGAATGGGAGGGAATCATTGAGTGCAGTAATCCTTCCGTGATATTAGACGCTAAGCCATGGCAGGCATACGAAGTACCCAACTGTTTACTACGATACGTACGATAAAACTAATTCATGGGGTGGTTTATTCCAATATCCACCTTCTCCTTTCTCTTTCTATCTTTCCTATTCCACAACATACCTCGAATACTTGGGAAAGAGGACGAGGGATGAATGGAGACGTTGGAGATGTGGGTGTGGAAATGAATGGGAAAGGTGAAGTGGACGAAAAGGAGGAGGAAAGACAAAGTGCTGGACATGGTGGGTGAGGAGAGGCAGATTCTAGATGAGATACAGACGAAACATAAGTATGTAATGGAAATAGGGAGTTCTGAGAAGGGAGGGGACGTTGAAAACAGTGTTAGAGGGTAGAATATTAGGTAAACGAGGGAGGGGAAGGAAAAGAATAGAATTTGTAGATAGAATGAAAGGGAGTAGGTCTTATTCTGAATTGAAGAGGAAAGCGCTTGATGGGTATTTCTTGGATGGGATGGGCAGAAGTCTTCCTAAGTACTCCACGGAAACCTATCTAAATCAGTCGAATACTTTGATGGATTCGCCAGCTCTTTCGAAATTAAATTGAAATACGGCGAATCATGGAAAAGTGTTCATTGACGTGCGCATTAAATACTAATTTTATATTAAAACTGAGTAAATTTAAACATCCGTGAATAATATAGCAAAATATTTATAGATGAAAAACATCAGCTAATTAGAAACAAATCATAATTTCATGCCCTCATAATATTAGCCAGAATCAGCAATATTTTTTCCTACACGCTTTAGCCTCGTTATGCCCTGAAATATTGACAAATAACAAAACGACGAAGCAACGTAAAAAAGATAGTGAGTAATGACGGTGACTACAGACATAGAGTAAGTATGTACTTACTCTATGCTACAGACAATTGATTCTGGCTTAATATGACGGAAAAGGGTCATTCCATTTCAAATAACCCAATATAAATAAAATTTGTCGCTACACATTTTTAATTGTCCTGATTTTTATATCATTAGTTCCCTACAAGTAGACAATCACAAAACACTATTTGAAAAAAAAATTTACAAGCCATAATTCTTTTGGCAGTCATTTTTAAAGTGGTGGCTGGGAAAATTTTGATGAAAAACGTGGTTTGCATAAAGTTTAATTTCGAAGCTATTTCAAAAGATATCAGAATAATTAAAAAACTAGTGTATATACTAACACATCAGTAAATTAAAACTAACAGGGAAATGTCCGCAAATTCATCAATTTTACGGTTTCAATACATTACGTATTCGCATGCATATTTTCAGTATATTTTTTGCTAATATGTATAAAAACAAACAAAATTTAGCAAAGCCGGAAAATTAAATTGTTAATTGGAGAATTGCCTTAATGTGTCAATTTACTAATGATGGTGACGTAACAGCCGCAAAAGACCCACGCCACAGCATTCCGATAGTTGTTGACTGAAATAGTGTTCTTGAGGTTGCATAGACGCAGGACGGCATCCCATCGGACGCTGACAAATGAGTTGACCTAATGTTTCCGCTTGGGTAAACCTCAACAAGTTCCTATCTACGATTGGTTGCGTATTTTCCCGCGATGTAAAGCAAAATTAACGATCTCTGACGCTCCCGAGAGGATATCACATCAACACTAACCGTTAACAGTCTGAATTTTATGCGCATCACGACATTACTTAATTAACGTCGAGGAAAAGAGCGTCATCTTGCGTTTAACGCTACACACTCGCGTAACCACCAATGGAACCGGCTCCGACCGAGTAAGTGTGTCGCTTTACAGTTCGGCGGATGATCGGGGGAGTTTAGGTCTTGTCCAACACCCATGGCGAATCGATTCACTCCATTCGAATTCCACGCACCGAAGATATTACTCGTTCGGAACGCGAAGGCGTGAAGCCCCGTTCACAACAGCTTATCTTGGCGTAGCTTGCGTGATCCAGACCTATGAGTGACGCCAGTGGCGTGGTCAGGAATTTCGTTCGGGGGGGGGGGGGGGGGGTCCAAAATCAGGGGAGAAAATTTTTGAAAAACAGGATACTAAGTAATGGGTTTAAAACTAATTTTAACACTTTTCACAATCGAAAAAACGTCATTTGTTAAATAGATATTTTGTAAATTCATGATTTTTCAATATTTTGTTTCCTTTTATGAAGGAAAATAATTGCTTTTTATATTTCGGGGGGGGGGGGGGGTGGTTGGGACCCCCTGGACCTCTCCCCTGGCTACGCCACTGATTGTGAGTGACGCATTACATCGCTCAGTACCACTGAAATGAAAACGTTTTTTTTTTTGTTTTGAGCACGTAGTATTCGTTCTGTAAAATGTAAGCGTGGGACCTCGGGCCAAGTCAGAATGGTTTATTTTTATTTTAGTTCTCATAATATTTGGCTTTTCAAAATATTTTTAAAATTTTTTAAAATATTTTATTATCTCCAATAAAATAAACGTGGCTTTTAGATTAATTTTTAATCTAATGTCATATTATTGCTGTACTAGATTTTGTTTATTCTCTCAACTCGGAATTACCGCGGAAACAGTTCTAAATAGGCTGGTTTCCAATTTTTTTAATTGCCTAAATCGAAAGAGTATTACTCCTGGAGTACGTTTTTCACGCTTTTAGGTTTTTAAATGACGAAATCTATTTTTTGCGACTAAATTAAAAGTGAAAGATTTCAAACGCGCGAAAACGCGACGGCTAAGTATGAATGCTGGGAAAAGTCCGTATGACGTATTTCTAGTTCCAGCTGTCGGCACGTGAGGTGACCTTGGTGCAAAGCTATCAGCGCCGATACAATGCAGGCTGCTAGAAGGTAGAACTTGGCTTAAATAAGGATTATTAATACCCTATCAAACGAAGGAAACTTTCCGATCATAAGCAGTTTTAATAGGTGATTATTAAGATATGTTTGTTTCCCTGAACTCTGTGCCTCATGCATGCATTGGTAATCTCAGGCGATGTAAAACTCCTGACTAATCGTAAAGAATTTAGGTCCCTGTGACGTCATGTGGAGTGGCATCGCATAGGCGCCAATCTGGCCTTCTTCAAATGAGGTTAAAATTGACCATTAACATTCGTCTAGACTGGGATTTCTAAAACCAAATTATTTTACATATTATGAATACACTAATGGTGGGTAACAAATCGCAATCAATGCCTTTCGTTTTATTTGATGAAAGAAACTACCCTATTATCGTAAAAACCTTTAAAGCTTATGCCGCTGCTGTGCGATTATTACAGATATTAAGTATCAAAAGAGTCGGCTCGCACTTTTGTCTTAAGTTATTACCATACAGAAATTATAAATTAAAAAAATAATAAAAAGCAAGTTTTCATTACAATTCAAACGGTAAAAGGAAAATAAACTCCTCCACGCGACTCGAAATCCCACGTTTAAATTTCTCAGAAAAAAGGCGACGTGTTCAAAACAAAAAACGTGGTGGCAATTAATTTTGAAACTTGAACCAAACTTGAATCAAATTCTTTCTCAGTTTCATTACAATAGTAAAATACAAATCGGTAATAATTTATTCTCCTTCTTTGTGAGGATTAATTTAATTGAATATAAATTTTCAATCTGAATGAAAGTAATAACAGCGAACGCCATTGTCGGTAGCAGCTAGTCGGACGTATCACGTGGTCTCGGGGTGTGCCGCAGACACTTTCGCATTAGTTCCACTTTTGTTTTTATTTAAACCGGGGGTTTCCCCGAGATAATACGTCATTTTCGAGAAAATATTGTAATATCCTCTTCTTATTATTTTAGCTAGCAGAAATGTGAAAAAAATCGGGCTTCCCACGCTATATTCTCCGAAAAAATTCTAAGGAAAGTCAAAATAATTGCGCAAGCTCTCATGATGATACCACTCCGCAAGCATAGGAAAAATGTCGATTTTTCCCCTGGAGGTGACGAACTGTTTGTTGGGAGGAAAAACGCGCGCGGCCTTAAGTAAGCGTTGTCGAAATTGGAATTTATACCCAGAAGGACGAGTCGCGTCTCCATGGACACAAATCTCAAGCAGTTGGCGGACACACTGAAGTCAAAACAATCGGGATGATGATCGCTGTGCGCTACTAACGGGATGAGTTGACGCCAACCTAACGCTCACGGAGTGGAATGGTACTACGTGTTACAGCTAGTCCGGACAGCCTAATTATTATGGTATAATGGATTATAGAAACGATCACGTGGTAAAATTACGGAACTATATGCAGTACCGATAGATTTTAGATGCCGTTTCTTCCGCGAACAATAAGAGACCATTATACTCGCGATAGTTAAGATATAGGATAGCTTGACTCGGACTAGGTAAATAGACTCTGAATTAGTAGTTAATAACTTATTATATTTTTAAGTGTATCTGCATGATTTTTTGTAATGATGTAAATCAAGCATGAATTACTTATTTCGTTAACGTTTCCTTTTTCTATTATTAACTAATAGTTTTATATACATAGTAGCATGCTCGTGTCATTAGCACTCTCCTAGAGTCTGGTATGACCGAATCTCGCTGACCGGTGTGCTCTACATGAGTCCGGAAAGCGAGGACGTTTCTGATTAACTGCTGTGATGAGTGCTGCACGCCTGGCGAGTAATCACCCCATGCCACACACCCAGGTGGTGGTTTGCATGGTACCTCGTAGATGTAGATGAATAAGGCCGACCGCCATTTGTTTTAAATGGGAAATTGGGCCTAATGATAATGTTGTGATAGTGCATCTTGATTAGCTTACAAATTCGTATAATGAGTTTGATGGTAGAGTGTGAGTAGAGAGAGAACAGAAGGCGCTGAAAGCTGTAATCACTCTATGCGCATTTGGCCATGTTCTAAATAAGTTAGTCGCGAACAGCCCCATGACACTTCCTATCCCACTCCATTGGGAACCCATGGTCTTTTATTGAAGTCGTTTCCTCAACCTGCCGCACGTTTGCCGGGGCGGCGCCACGTATTCTGGAGGGCAAGAATTAGCGGGTAAGTTCATTTCCGTATTGTTGAGCGCATACTACAGGTGAGTGGAAATAGTCATTTTTGTAATTAATTAAGATTTAGTTTTCATTTATTTTCGAATGTTAGTCTTCTGCATTATTTCCTTATTGTTCTACATTAATATTTCGTGGATATATATCGCGGATTTACTGAAAAAAGGAAAATGCCGTGGACGTGTGTGGTACCGCGTTGCACCACTGGTTATGGCCACAATACTTCGGGGATTTCGCTTTTTAGAATCCCCAAGGACCCTGAGAAGCGATGAAATAGCTGTACGATTCCTTTTTTTGGTGTGCTAAAGCTCCAAAATTTATACATATTTTAAATTACAGGTTCTGCTGTTCCAGTGGTCAATGTCATTCACAGTGGAGGAATGAAGTAACACTGAGAAAATGCAAGATGTGCGACGGCTTTCATCAACTATTCATCATTCTCTCCAACTAAATTGAATCTCTTAGAACGATTAGTAATTATAAATAGAAATTAGTAATAGAAATAATTAATAGAAATGTTAAATTGTGAGCACTTAAAATTTATTTTTCATGACATTACCTTGCATTGATTGTATAAATAATCTCAGTTTCAATAGCATCGTGTAATCATTCTGGAAATGTAGATTTGATGTGTGTGTACATTATATAAGTTGGAAAAATGTGAATCGTTTTCATTCTTAATATACCTCTTTCGATGATTTCTTTTAATGCAGCTGTTATCGATGGTGCGTGCAACTCTCATGAAAAGTACATTTACCGCGTATTAGCAGTATTAGCCTGTGGTTTCTGTCGTACTACTCATCTTATTTTTGGGGGATGGATAATATTTCAGATTTGCCAGCACCTGAAAGTGATCAGACATCCGCAAATCCCTCGGATTATATCCATTGCACTGTTTTCGTGGAAGTTTATTCGGAAATTATTTGCAAAATCTCTTTCGTTCTTATCTTTCATATGGTATTTTACTTCCTTAAATCTCAAATTATTCCTTTGGTGAGTAGGCAAGCATCGTTATAACATAGCCTTTAACGGTAATAATGGTACTTCCGGAAATTATTCAGCCTGTTCAACGATTAAATATGCCTATTCTATACCCGCAAAACGTCCCTAGGATAGAATCATTTTTTTAGGTTTGCTGTGCCCTGCCATTATTATTATCACTTGATCGAGACTCAGGAGATTAAAAACATTAACATACGTCACTTCATAAGAAGTATTTCACTTCGGCCTTGGTAAGAAGCCGTTTGCGTTTCTGATATTATATTTGTTAATAGTGTTTGAAAGCAAGGAATAACATCTATATATCAACATCTAGTATATACATCTAATATATCTACATCAAGGAATACATCTATATAAGGCCGTGGAAACATGCCGATGGGCTCAGAGGCAATGGTGCGTACGTAGCTTCTATGACAACTTATATTAACGTTTACCACAAGATAGCTATAAATAATTATTTCCTTAAAAATACCTTTCCTCACTACATAAGGTTTTAACTGCTGACAATCTTTCGTTATGGCTGTAACTGATTTTACAAAGGTATGGAAGCAGACGAAGCTGAAATCCAACGCCTTCCATTTGATTAATACTCACGTATGAGAACGATTTCTAGGTATTTTTCGCTATAAGATGTTAAGTGCATATGAAATTGTTACCTATTAACCACTGTCGATGTGTTTATATGCATTTTTGCCACACATTAGTTCATAATTACTGAAGTATCGTATACAGATACGTAGGAAACTTGCCCTTCAGGATAGGTGGCGCCCCTACCGGCCTCAACGGGAAACGGCTTCATTAAATGACCATGCCTGAACGGAGAGTGTCCAGACCTTCTCATATTCTAAGACCGTGGTCGCGAAGCAGTAACCAAGCAAATTAGACACTTTGCGCTGTTGTTGTTTTGTTTCGGATTGCAATAAATTTTAAAACTCGGGTGATATTGGTTCCTATTCGGGGATGTGGACGAGGGGAAGAAGGAAAGGAAAAGAAGTGGCTAACCTTCATGCTCCACAAGTTATGTGAGTTGAGAAAAAAATTTTAAAGTTTCATGAATTCCCATGTATTTTTATTAGTGCGCAAGTTTTTGAGGTCCTTCCCAAGATGGCGAGATGAGAAATTTCTTAGCTTCACTAAGGGACAGAGTATTTTCATTGCATCGTATTGGGTTCGTGTTCCCCGGAAAACAAAAGCGAATATACCGAACATTCGATGGGCAGAAGGATGGGCAAAGCAACTTCATACTGTGTAGCGATCAACAACTGGCAGAAGTCTCCTTCACCGATGGTGATTGTTTTCTCTTATTAAAATTGTCGGTGGCATATATAGCCGTGGGAAAATAGCGTAGCCTGTCAGCAAATGAATACACATCGCTAATTGCTGTGCTTCATGGCCGCGTGTGACTATTTTCTATTATTAAAATTGTCGGCCGTATACAGCCGTGGGAAAACAGCGTCGCCTGTCAGTAGATGAATAGGAGGCGCTAAGTATTCTGCTTCATGGCCGCGTTTTTCATATTTATTTTTTTCTCGATCGAGCTTATGTATTTAATGAGACTTTGTCTTTTTCTTTACACCAATATACTACTAATTTTTTTCTCGAATTTTGTCATTTCAATCTTGATGGCATGCACAGAATATTCGTGTTAGCTACCTCAAGGGTATAGGGCAGAGGGTAAGTTTTCATCATCATCCACTGCGTGCACTATATTGCTATGCAAGAAAAAATCACCAAAAAACTTGCAGGAGTAAGCGGGTTTTTTAAGCTCACATAGAGGATGAAGCGAGTAATAAACATATAGCTCCACAACAATGTTTAACCATGTCATACTGCAGTAAATTAAACATGTTTAAGAACAAGTCCATCCGTGTGATCCTGAAAATCATGCAGAAAACTAAAATGCTCCATGTCCTTCGGTCTCATAAACTCCCCAAATTGCAGAGGTTCGTCAGACAATTAACCAACAGGTATATGCGAATGACTACAACAGACACATAATGCTGTATCTAAAAGGTATCTGGAACTATGATGCTCATATTTCTACTACATATCCACTGCCTACACATATCCACATATCAATCGCCTAAGAGTCTTTTCCATATCTTCTCCTTTTGTTTGAAAACATTAATAAAATATATACGGCCTTTAAAAATAAATGCCAATTGATCTTCAATTCTAGAAAATCGAGTTTCTAAAGATCGTGTTATAATTTAACTAGAGATGTTTTGAGCGTTATAAACATCTCCAGTTGCACGATAATAACCGTCTCTTAATAGCATTCAGCCGCCATTGCGTCATTCATTCCCCGATAAAATGGGATTAACCGATGAAACAAAAAAAAATGAAACTATATTCCAAGAATCGCACCAGTTATCAGCATAAAATAAATAATTATAACAATGATTTTTGAATCGGAACATATGTTTCTCATAACATCATGTAAATTGGTGTCTCGTCAAAACAAGGAAGGAATGGAATATTAAAAACATGCATACATTACCACCATAATACTTACAACTATATGTGCTAATTAAGTAAAGAGTTGTCATATAATAACTCAAATACAGGATAATAACACCTTCAAGTAGCATAGACTTCATATTTTTTCCCAAGTGGATACAATGTTACTGATCGGTGAATAGCTATGGCAACTAAGTTTTTCTCTCTCCGTAACATAACTGTGTTCTATTTTATGAGGACCGAATATTTAAGATGATAAAAAAAAGTACTTCTTTATTCCATAAATATACCTGCTGTGAAGGTAATGCCAACATTTTAAATTGCTTGAAGTAGTGCCCGCATAGCTCTCAGCGGTTGCTTCTAATTGTACGTATCTTCTAAGAATGCTACTCTCACAATCACAAATCAATGGCTCATTTTATTCCCTATACCATTAAACCTCTCGCCTCTATTCATTGGTCACATAGAGATGCTACTTTTCTTCAACACGTCTTGAAGACAGGTTCAAGGGCGTACCCATGATCGTAACTGGGGGGGGGGGGGGGGAAGCCAAGTTCTGACATTTTAACATGGAAAAGGTGAATGAAACCAACATTTTAAGAAAATTATAACAGCGATTTATTAGTTTGTGAGTTTATTTCCTTGGAAAATAGTTTCATTTTAGTTACATATCTTATAATGATACATATAGAATACGGAAATTGCTCTCGGTTGTATTACTTACTCCAAGAAGGACTGCCACTACCAGCGCCTCTAGTGGCCACTGGACCAATTCCAGATCAGCTCCGGATGTCGCAAAATCGCTCCCGGACTCAATCGAGAGGCACGCACAACGCACTGACGCTATGGCACGGAGCAAAAAAAATGAGGCCAAAAGCTTTCGTCAATCGCTCGAAATTTCATCAATCAAGTGAAACTATCAATTTCCAACAGATTATGACATCGCCGAAGACATTACGTAATCAGATTTATAAAATAAATACGTATTTGAAAATGTCACGCTTTAAATGGACACGTCCACCGACCGATGCTTTTAAACGTTAGCACCTTTCTTCATTTCTCGTCAAACGTGCGAAAGTTTTTTTTTGAAGAACCACTTCGATAGCGAGGCGGGTGAACGTGGATTAAAAGATAAAGATGGTGTTTTCATCTGCAAATTATACTGCCACCACCGCAAAAAAGGTCACTTTGATTAGACACGAAGACAACTGGACCATGCATAGGTTTCTTGTACATCCAGCTGAACATTAATTTATAGTGTACCCATTAGTGCTAATTGCTCTAAATGTACGAAGTCTTTTTTGCGTGTCTTAGGTTACGGTATACATGTAGCTAAGGGTATAATTAATTTTAAAACGACATTAACGTGTGCCTCTAATGTTTATTACTAAGCATCTCGGTTCACCTATTCATTCTTTTATACTTTCTGCATTTTTTTTCTAATTCCATTGTGCTCCACATCAACACTGTTTCATGTTTCATATTTAGTTGTGCATTGAGTGGAAATTCTTGTTGCAATACGGAAGGTACTATTTATTTTCCGTTGAATGAAATTTGATGCTCTAGTTCCCTGGTGTTTATTATTTCTTATCGTTCTCTAATTGTATAAGCAAGCTAAATGTCCATTTCTGTGAAGTCTTCAGGATCTTGTAGGTTCACGACATTAAACGTTTTTTAATGTTATTAATGGTGCATGCTTTCTGAGAAATGGCCACTGCTCCATGTGTGCACGAGGAAAATTGAACGACATAATAATGTGGGTTTGTACACAGTGTTTAAAAATACTCTCCCCCGGCCATACTCCCTATAAAAGCTGCCCTGAAGCGCCGCTGCGCCGTCGACTAAGACAACTAGTCAATTACGTGACGAATTTCCCAAATGTACTCATAAAAGGATCCAAACTCATAATTTAATCAGCATTTTTTATTTAATAACATTAGGAATTGAATTTTCAGTCGTCAGCCGCATAATAGTTGTCACGGCGCGCCGTATAGACCATTGGCATGCAAGCCGACGCGCCGCAGCATTCCGCAAAAAATATCTCTCAGAACCGCCACTAACGAATTTTACAGTCGGAGCACAGATCTATCCAATAGGGCGGTTTCCTTTTATTTTTTTATTGCCTAAATCGAAATATTATTGCTCCTGGAGTTCGTATTTCACGCTTTTAGATTTTTATACGACGATATCTATTTTTCGCGATTAAATGAAAAGCGAAAATTTTCAAGCGCGTGAAAACGCGACGGCTAAGTATGAATGCTGGGAAAACCCCGTGTGACGTCTGGCTGCTGCTGTGTGAGACCACCTGGGTGCGAGGCTATGAACGCCGCTACGGTGCAGGCTGCTTGCCGCCGAGCATGGCGGTAGCGTGGAGTACCCTGCTAGCAGATAGGGCTTGGCTTAAATAAGGATTATTAATACCCTATCAAACGAAGGAAACTATCCGACCATAGGCAATTTTAATAGGTGATTATTAAGAGATGTTTCCCTGAGCTCTGTGCCTCATACATGCATAGGTAATCTCAGACGATGTTAACTCCTACCTACTCGTATAGGAACTATGTCCCTGTGTCGTCACGTGGAGTGGCATCGCCAATCTGGCCTTTTCAAATGAGGATAAAATTGACCCTTCCCATTCATCTAAACCGGTTATTTCTAAAACCAAATAATTTGTATATTATGAATACACTAATGGTGGGTAACGAATCGCAATCAATGCCTTTCGTTTTCTTTGATGAAGGAAACTACCCTATTGTAAGAGAAACTCGTACGATTGAAGTTAGTTGTAAAGGAAAACTAAATTTGGTGTCCCGAATTTTTATTATGTTTATGGATATCAGCCAATGAAGATGCGTTTGGGCCATTTTTGGGAGGTGAATTACATAAATTGATATGAATGTATAAATAAATTTTTCTCAGCTGAGAGTCCACATGGGTCCGCTATTAGGGATTTTTCAGGGGTTGGGGTGGCGCAGGTGTGGGGACCCACGTGTCCGGCAGTGCTTTATTTCTGTGCTCCCACACCCCAACCCTTCGGAAGCGAACGGCCAGATGAGCTGTGTGTTGGGCGCAGGGCGAGACTTCCTCCCTTCTTGCCTGTCTCGTTGAGATGGGGAAACTCCTCGAAAATTGTGAACTGCAGCCAATGCGATGCCTTAGCAACAGGGCGTGCGCTTCACACCGTTCGGAATTATTCCGGTTTTCATACGGAGTGGTTGATTGCGATTGGTTGCAATGAGATAGGAATCCGTCGTGATCGATAATTTTCACTCCCACGACTCACTACGGAGGCTTATGTTAACATGGGAATGAAATTTTAAACCAAAACAAATTCCGATCACTTTGCAAGCTAATCGTAACCAACAGTTTGGAAAGAAAACCGTTTGGAATAATTCCGAACAGAGTCAAGCACGCCCCACGGCCGGGTTTCAATCCAAGAACACCCCATTTGTATATATCGTATATTGACTACAACACGTCTTCAGGGGAATGCTTGGGTACTTCTAAAAATTTCCCTTTCTTAGACCACCCCTGCAACCAACGTTTTCTAATCCTCCCTAAAAACAATATCTGAACAATTCACAGCTCTCAGAACCCCTTCTTAAGTTTGATCTTCATGTTTTCCCGTGTTTTTTAATTTGTTCTCTTTGATTATTTTTTAAATGTCAGTCAATGTGAACAACCAGTTGTGTCACTTTTGGTGGTGTAATTTAGAATTAAATAAGCCATTCCTTTTTTCCGTCGAGGGAATCTCACGCTACAAAAATTTCACTAAACACAAAACCTTCTCACGGAAGCACACGAAATTTTCATTGGAGTGAGAACTCTCTAAATTATAATTAAACAACAATATTCATTAAAGAGCACGTGATATGATAGAAGTTATTCAAACATTCTTCCTGAGGAAATAGAAAAATTTACGCATTTTGCATTACGCAATTGATGCTTCAGAAGGTGTCCAAGAGGTTAAAAATGTAAACACCGATGCCACGCAAGTTGCAGAACGAGAATAAACTTCTGATTTCGCATTTAGCGTATTGATAAAAAGTGAGAGAACTTCGCAATTTTCTCCATTATTTTATACACCCTACCAGTTTTGACGTATCTCGCGACGTTTTTACATATTTATCTTCTCCACGCATTTTAGAAGCGTCATTATGTAAAGCCTTAATAAAAAATGAGGCTCTCTATAATGCAAAGACTACGAGGAATGGCACTTCGACGTAGTACCAACAAGAGGATACATCTTATGCAATACAATTACATTCCGTGAGGGAATGGGATCATCAAGGATGAATTAGAAAGCGGAGTGTTTATTTTCTCAATAAACACCCTCATTTTACCCCTTTCGCAGAAAAAAACACGGAAGTCGATTACTTTCAACGTAATTACTTCCCGGCCATTACGAGATCCCCATGCGATAATAACAATAATTATATATCGATGGCAGGTACACTTGCCTGTTGACTTATAAAGGAATAAAAAATCAAGGAAGGAAAGGAAATGACTATTGAGCCGTGTAAACTTTAAAGTCTCCAGAAAAAAATAATACTACCTCTGCAATGGCCTTCAATAGGGCAATTAACCAAATAAGTGATTTTCCTTTCAATTAAGTTACTCTATCTCCTTAGGCCAAGCAAACCCAAGATGGCTTTTGGCGTTGCCAACGACTCGTCTTCTCCGCTCTTTGTATTCTGTCATTCGTTCGCATAACGACGAAAGTTAAATTCATTGTAGGTTATCGGCAAATGCTGGGAAATCGAAAAATGCAATGTCAGGGGATAGAAGCCCATTGACAAGTGGTCTCCTCAGCAGATGTATCAAGGGTTGCTCACATCTACATATTATCCCGCAAGCCGCCTCTATACGCGTATGGCGGGGGGTGTTAGAACTCCAGTCGTAAACAAATAACAAAATAAATAACCGCTAGCATTTATTTAAGACCTTAATTAATCGGGAGAAAACGAATTCCCATACCTAGTGGCGTAACTATGGGGGGATAAGGGGATAGATCCCCCTCAAAGCCTCATAGAAATAAAAAAAAATTATTAATGCTATTGTCTAGTTTTGAAATTTAATAACTGCATCTGTTTAAATTTAAATCTTTAGTGCCAAAATGATGTAAAATTTATTTCCAGACATGTCATTTTTTTCAAAAAATTTCCCGGACCCCCCCACCCCCCAAAGCATATTCCCAGTTACGCCACAGCCCATACCTATCTCCTCGGCAAAATATTTATCTTTATTTATCGATTATTTCGGACGTGGAAATATAATGATGTTCTCCGCGTCGCTCTGAAAGATTCTTAATTTCCCAAGCAGTCTAAGCGTAGCGCTCAGCCTCCGGGTTTCTAGCGGCTCCCACCCTATTTCGCGTACGCATCTGCGTAACGCCTTCTGCACGCCGGTGGAAGTTTTTGACGAATCGCGGAGCTTTCTTTTGTATTTCATTATGCTCACGGAAGAAGTCTTTCTGCCCCGGATCCCGTCACAAGAGAAAAATTTTCGGGGTAAGTTTAAGCCCACAGTGCCCCTTCCGGCAACGTCTCGACCGAATGTAAAGGCGGTTTTACACGGGGCACGGAATTGCGCTGGTTAGAGCTGCCTTAATTTCTAAAATGGCGTAGAATTGCGCGAATGCATGAACGAAATTAGAACAGGGGCTATTTTGCCGTCTCGCATCTACGCATTCTCGCATGTGTTCTAGCAATTCACCGCTTTAAGGCCGTTTTATACGGCACACGGAATTGCGCAGGTTAGAGCTGCATTAATTTCTAAAATGGCGTGGAATTGCGCGAATGCATGAACGAAATTAGAACAGGGGCTATTCTGCCGTCTCTCATCCACGCATTCTCGCATGTGTTCTAGCAATTCACCGCTTTACACGACGCAATTTTGATTGCGCCTTCACACGTACGTCAGACTGCGCAATTCCGTGTACCGTGTAAAACGGCCTTTACACGACGCAATTTTGATTGCGCCTTCGCACGTACGTCAGATTGCGCGATTCCGTGTACCGTGTAAAACGCCCTTAATAGAAGAAGCTAGGCACGAACAAAAAAGGGGAAATGGAAAAAATGAGTGTACTTCCGTACATTGCTTCATGGTACACTTCAAAGGCTTTAAGGCGATAATTTGTTCTCCCCTGTACCAGCAAGGAGAATAGAAATACGTAATTGTTGGGTAAAAATACTGAAACCCTGTCGACAACCCTTAAATTAGCCCATGGTGTATCATGCAGATATACTCCCTCAGTTATTGAGACCATATTTTCGAACTTAATTAAATCAAACTTTTACGTAATTTGTCTGTTTTTTATTACGAAAATCAACTACATGTTTTGATAATTGACATAATTCTCTTTTCAATTTTCTGGTCATCATAAGGCCAGTTAGCTCATGATGATGTAATGTAATGAAACACGTGTTTGACTTATGGAATAAAAGTGGACATAACAAGAAAATGTTTTATTGAATTCATTCATCACGTTGTTCCACGGCATCACTCCAAATGCATAAGAACATATTCTCGAAAGTTTCATTGATGGAGACAACATGAAATGTCGGAGGATGAGGTGGGAAAAATACCACGGTTGTCAGCGAGGGGAACAAAGAAACGCCCAAAACGGTATCGCAGATTGCATTGTACGATCCGTGGCTACGCGAGCCGTTAGACTCTCGAATGGAATTCATCTGATAGGAGATTACACGGATATTTGGCACGCCACATTAGAGAGAGGTCGCCCGCCCACCGAGTCACCAAGAATTGGCGCCGTGCCCACCGACGACAGAAGCGCCGCCACACCTCCTACGGACAACCCTCCAACCACTCTTTATGCGGGGGAAAGGTCCTTCGATGAGTTGCAATGCCACGCTCCGCATTCCGAGCAAGGAGAACTCTCCCAAGTGGAGCCTGGTGGAGCCCTCTCTCTCTCTCTGCCTCTCAATATGCAAATCAACAAACACGTCACGATTATGTCACCAATGGAGACGGCGAGCAAGTAGCTCACCTCCACCGCCAGTGAGCAACACTGGTAGCGGAGGGATTATTTAGCACTTATCAGCGCGTTTGAAAATGCAAATAATCAAGTCAAATTGAATTCACAGGATGAAGAAGGACTACGATCTCATATGACAATATATAGGAACAACTTTCAACGGAGGAGACATCTAGCAGCCATCGCCGAGTTAAAAAAAGAGCATCGAATTTCCCATAGCAACCATCGTGGTACCTATAGAGCTCTATGGTGGTACCCATAGAGTTTACACTACTTATAAATATAGCATATGGAGTAAACAGCAGGGTATGCAATATCTATGGTGGTAACCAAATCGGTGGTATCGAAATCATTAGCGCGGCTATGACCGTTAAATGCCTCTTCTGTTTGAGGTTGTTCGTTAATAGATATAATAGATCGTTGTCTTACGCCATCAAATGAACTCAAAATCAAGTTAACTTAATTAATTATTGGCGCTTTTGAATGCGCGATTCAAAACAATTTTTTTAGCTGATGCATTTGGAAAAAAGTTTCGCGATCATAGATGTAAGACATCCAGATTAAAAAAAATCAAATATAGTGCACACAAAATCTTGATCATTACATCCCAAAATATTTTGTGGTTTGCTTGAACTCTTTTTTGACCCATCGACAAATAAAAACTTTGGTCAAATTGAAGTCAAAAACGTAAATTACAAGAAAATAGTGCTCAAAAACGGTCAGCTTAAATAAATGTAAAAAGCATTAACTTCAAAATACTGAATCTTGAATTACTGAATTTTCTACATTGTGTGTGCCTTTGTTATTATTTTAAACAGATGGATTCCGTCTATGATGGCAAAAGATTTTTAATAACAGACGCGATAATTTTTTTTTTATTAGAGATGGAGCTTATATACTAGTTATATACTTATAAATTATTTTCTCATATAAATGTTTACATTAATTAAATTTTAGATAGTTTATATAAGATTATCAAAAATTTTCGGGTATTCTACCGGTTTAGGTAGGTTTGCATGTGAATTAACTGGGCGGTATAGCGGTAATACCTCAAAGATAAAAAATATTTCAGTGCTGTAGATAAAATCGTATCAGTATCTTTCAATGCTATCACTAGTGTCTCTCGACAGTGATTGCCCTCGTAAAGATCAACGTAGTCGGTGTTGTAGGGCAACCCGTCCCTTGCCCTACAACTCAGCGTAACCTCAGACACGTGATCTATTTCTTGTCTCGTTAACCCATCCCACTTCGATTAATTTTCTAAATATCGTGCCTCTATTCTCTATTTATTTTTTCTGTAGTTCTTTTTCAAATGGTAGGTAAAGAAACGATATTTTGCAATTAGTAATCAACGTAAAACCGTGAAATAAAATATGATTATTAATAATAGAGAACACAGCTATCGCTACTCGAATAAAATCATTTTAATCCTTCCAATGCATCATGTTTCATGAAATATGAACTATTTATGTATACTATGAATTTTTTAAACATTGTTAAGCTTTCGAAATAATTATATTGTTCCTCTAAATAGTGCTAAACTTATGAAAATCCGATGACGAGATACCTACACTCGTCATTGCGCGGTTTGGCGTCGAAAGTTCATGACGAGCTAGTCTCGTCATTACAGCGCAAGGGGATTGTTCACGAATTACCCATTGGGGATATTGTTCACGAAAGAAGATCGATACTACTCAATGGAAGGATGAGAATCTATTCGTCATGGGGTGATGCACGGACAGAGTCAGTCATTTCTACGAATTCAGAGTGACTCCGCGCAATTCACTAATCAAATGCCGAGTGAGTCGCCAGATTCTGCTCCCTCGTTCCGCGTAATCAATTTCCATCGCGCGGTCCAGTCATTACCTGACTGAGAAGCACCATTCAGTGTTTTGAACTTACACAGTGAAACCTCTCATATACGAACGCTACCGGTCCTCAAAAATGTGACCGTGAGTGAGAGGTGTCCGTAAGTCGGAGGTGACAACCTAAACTATTATCCCG